>NW_026081646.1:0-4258 GCF_006386435.1 Epinephelus moara | reverse complement strand
CATGAATTTGGACAACATACTATAGTATGACTTTCTTTCCATGATTTTGGACGACATACTATAGTATGACTTTTTTTTTCATTATTTTGGACGACATACTACAGTATGACGTTTTTTCATGAATTTGGTCAACATACTATAGTATGACTTTTTTTTCATGATTTTGGACAGCATACTATACTATGACTTTTTTTCATGAATTTGGACAACATACTATAGCATGACTTTTTTAATGATTTCGGACGACATACTATACTGTGACTTTTTTTCATGATTTTGGACGACATACTATAATATGATGTTTTTTCATAATTTTGGACAGCATACTATAGTATGACTTTTTGCATGATTTTGGACAATATACTATAGTATGACTTTTTTTTCATGATTTTGGACGACATACTATACTATGACTTTTTTTCATGATTTTGGATGACATATTATACTATGGCTTTTTTTAATGATTTCGGACAACATACTATACTATGACTTTTTTTCATGATTTTGGACGACATACTATATAATATGATGTTTTTTCATAATTTTGGACAACATACTATACTATGACTTTTTTTCATGATTTTGGATGACATATTATGCTATGACTTTTTTCATGATTTTGGACGACATACTATACTATGACTTTTTTCATGATTTTGGACGACATACTATAGTATGACTTTTTCTCATGATTTTGGACGACATACTATACTGTGACGTTTTTTCATGATTTTGGAGAACATACTATACTATGACTTTTTTTCATGAATTTGGACGACATACTATACTGTGAATTTTTTTCATGATTTTGGACAACATACTATACTATGACTTTTTTCATGATTTTGGACAACATACTATACTATGACTTTTTTTCATGATTTTGGACGACATACTATACTATGACTTTTTTCATGATTTTGGACGACATGCTATAGTATGACATTTTTTTGACATACTCTATGACATTAAAAACATTTTTGGCATACTTCATTATGACATTTTTTATATTTTTATGACATACTACCACATTGTTATAACATTTTTTGACAGATTGGATTTTTTTTTTTTTCATTTTAAAGGGCATATTATCCTAAAAGTATAGATCGAATAGACATAAATATCGAGGATATACAATGATCCCTTAATCTTGTTTCCTCTCCAGGAGCGGACAGCAGTGTTATCAGCTTTAGCAGAGAAGGCCAGGCTTACAGAGCAGACCTTCAACACTGTACCTGGTATCACCTGTAACCCTGTGCAGGGGGCCATGTACACCTTCCCCCGCATTTCTCTACCGCAGAAGGCCATTGATAAGGCAAAGGTCTGCTCTGCACACACATCTTATATCACTTATCAGCCTGATTTTCCTGGTCTGTGTGAAAATGTTCAAATGTGTATATGTACGCCCACAGGAGGAAGGCCTGGTCCCAGACATGTACTACTGTATGAGGCTGCTGGAGGAGGAGGGTATCTGCCTGGTGCCAGGAAGTGGATTTGGCCAGAGAGAGGGAACCTTTCACTTCAGGTTAGTACGGTAAAACAATCCCTGCAAAATCATGGGTAGTGATTCAGTGATTCAAACCAGTTGATATCCCGACACTTGGCAGCTCACATTTAAATAAGATAGACTGATTAACAGCACTACAGTTATGAGGAAAAATATGTATTTTTGATTTTGGGGTGTATAGTCCCTTTAACCCACATCCTGCTTCCTCTTGTTGTGTCCAGGATGACCATCTTGCCTCCGACTGAGAAGCTGAAGATCGTGCTGCAGAGGATCCGTGACTACCACCTGCGGTTCACAAAAGAATTTTCATAACAATCATCTCGAGAACCAACTCATTCAGTGCCAGTATCTTCAAGTGCCTATGGGTGAAGCAGTCTTGATGTCACCTCCTGCCCCACCCATCTCTCATCTGAAGGCTATATTCACTCTAGATCAGATTTTTATGGATATTTTCAGTGTTTTGCATCACTGAGGAACATTGAAAGCGTTCGTTTAGACAGCTAGTGAAAGTTAGATGTCCTGCTCGTGTATGTACAACATGTGATGATGTAATGATTTTCAGCGAATGATGCACTTTCCCAAGGTATTACCCGGCCAGGTGTGTAATGTTCAAAAAGATGTTACAGTTCTGATTGTATGTTATCGAAAGAGAATAAGATAATTCAGATGATCTTGTCACAGTTGCTGCTACAGGTGCATATCTCTCTTGCCAAGACTTTAACAGCCAAATTAGGTGGAAGTATCAATGTAATAACATGTTAGGTAGGTGATTAACTTAACTAGCCATAGAGGATGCACCATGTTGAGAATTTGAGTATTGTCAGGGCGATCCAAGTGTTTCAAGGCCTGTCTCAGAATGTAGCCATTTCTATCACTAATATTTAAATTGTTCTTAAATTTAATTAAACACTTGAATTTCTAGACCACTTGTTGTCTGAAATGTGTGCAATAAACATTTTCCAGCTTGTACTGATTTATAGTCACAAAGAGTCACACCTGAATCCTGGCCCACAAAGCCACCATCATTTTTAGTTTTATTTAAAAAGACTGAAATCATCAACAGTGCTTACATGCTTTTAGAAAACAGAAGAAAGCTCAATCTCTTGGAATGAACAGAAACTAAAAAAAAGATGATTGGACATTGTAATCATCACAGCAACTCAGTAACACCGTTTAATTCCACTGCGTTCCCTTCACCTTCCCAGAGGCCTCTTCAGCGTCCTCTGACACTGCCCGAGCACGGGTAGAGTTCTTAGATATTTATCGAGACATATTTTCAGAGTTCGTCTCTCTTCTGTGATAGCTTTGTGGCGTGCGTTTCCAAGAACTTGCTGAAGGCATCTACTGTTCTGTCTCCACCTTCAAATTTGATGGGGCTCTGCTTGCTGTTGCTTGGGGCAAAGTATATCGTGGGGAAGCCCTCCGCTTTGTAGTTTTCGTTTGGCACATCGTTGGCTGTGGCGTCCATCTTAGCGATCACCAGGTTCTTTTCTCCCTTGTACTTCTTGCCCAGAGCCAAATAATCGGGCTCCAGTTTCTTACAGTGGCCGCACCAGGGAGCATAAAACTCTATCAGGACATCCTTCTGGGTATCCATGACGATCTCGTCAAAGGTCTTTCCTACCACAACCTTAACTGGTCCTTTGTTGTTCTTTGGCACTGGCTGGGATTTGATGATGGGTTTAAGCTTTCCTGTGGACGTAAGATAGAAATGGCTTTTAAAAGCTTCTAAAAAAAAAAAAATGTATCAACACTGAAAATTGCTGAAGAAAAACTGTATTTGCCTCAAATGGTCAAACCAGACCGTGCTCCTTTTACATGATCCAACTTTCTAAGACACAACCACTCAACACTCACCTTTCTTGAAAGCCATAACGAAGTCTCTCAGCACCTCGGAGTCAAACTCCTCCGGCTCCATGGCAAACTTTTTGCCTCCCTCTGCCAGGATTCCCACATTCACTTCCTCTCCGCTCTCGCTCAGGCCCAGGCTCTTCAGCTCGTCTGAGTAGTCCTCCTCATCACCAATGGCAAATGTGTACTCTGGGAAGTCCTTGGCCACCTCAAGCACCTTGGACCTCCAGAACTGCGTAGCTAAAAATTGAAAGATAAACAAGAGGTTTGTTGCTGCATTGTAAATCATCCTCATCTTATAAAAAGTCATAGTATAGTATGCCATGAAAAATGTAATTTAAAAAGTCATAGTATGTCACAAAAATGTAAAAGTTAAAGTATACCATAAAAAGCCGTTGTCCTAGTATAGTAATTCATACCAAAATGGAGAAAAAAAATATATCCTAGTATAGTATGTCATAAAAAATGTCACAGTATAGTTTGTCATAAAAAATGCCATAGTATAGTATGTCAAATAAATGTCCTAGTATGTCATAAAAAAATTCTCAAAAAAAAACAGTCATGAACTAGGATGTGATAAAAATGCTCAAAAATTTTTTTTGTCACAGACCAGTATGTCATAAAAGAGTCATAAAATGTCATTGAATGGTATGTCATAAAAATGTTCCAAAAAACATCAAAAACAAGAAAAAAAACGTCACAGTATAGTATGTTGTCCAAAATCATGAAAAAAAGTCAAAGTATAGTATGTCTTCCAAAATCATGAAAAAAAGTCACAGTATAGTATGTTGTCCAAAATCATGAACAAAAAGTCATAGTATAGCATGTCGTCTAAAATCATGAAAAAAGTCATACTATAGTATGTAGTCCAAAATCATGAAAAAATGTCATAGTATAGTA
>NW_026081645.1:0-2421 GCF_006386435.1 Epinephelus moara | reverse complement strand
TTTATTTGCAAAATGAATGAGTGTTATGTCCATTAAAAAGTATTGTATTTCATGTCTCCATCTGCTGGTGGGTCATCACAATAAGAATAAGCACACATAATGTGATGCTAATTCCACTACAGATCACTAAAATTAGGTTGGTAAGAAAGTGGATATATTAATATCAGTATCGTTATCAGTTAAATGGGTTGGTACATAATATGTCCTCCGCATAAAAAGATATATTGATATATTGCCAAGCTCTCACTGTCACAATCACTTAAAGTCTATGCAGCATGTAACGTTGGAGCTCAGAGTAACTTACCACACTGCCCGTCCTGTCCAGGTACATCAGGCCGATACATCATGACGTCCATCACAACAACAAAAAACAGTGTTAAATCCAAAGTCCGGTGCCAAAAGAAAAACGAACTAAACATAAAAAATCACGGTGTCCCACTACTGATTCCCGCAGTGTTGTTTTGTCCCTACTCAGATGTAACCGGAAGTAACGTATCCCCTCTTGATCCGCCGAACGACGGTTCACTCAAACTGCAAAGCTAGCTAACGGCTAGCGGGCTAAAGATGCTAAACTAGCTAGCTAGGTGTTAGCGGGCTTGGTAGCAACGTCTTTTATAGTCATACACAGTCACGAAACAAAAGCCCCACACTCTGTATGCTCCCGTGCTCACAGGAGGGTCCTGTTGGATCACTATTTAGTACTTTTTCTTACTAACTTTTCCTGCTTGACCTCTCCATGTTACTATCTCTCAAACTCCATTGCTGCTGACCTTTCTTCTTCTGCTCCCATGACTGGCTGACACCTTTACAAGGAAATGACCACCCATTCAACTTAAAATGAATAAATCAATTAATCAGTTAATAAATAGCATAAAAACAATACAGATGTTATAAAAATTATATCAGAAATGACAGAAATCTTATATATCAGGTCATGAGATGTTGTACAGGGCGCACAGGTTCAGTGTTTTAGTAGCTTTCTTATTTTTTGAGAATAGAATTGACGTAATGTTTGAGTTCAGATTCAATAACTGAAAAGGACGGTTTATGAGCGGAAAAGTTTGATTCATGAATGTATGTTTTGGCAAGTAGTAAAGTCAAATTGATGATGTAACCCTGATTTGCTTTGGTAGAGGGACCGCCCATTCAACTTGACCTCTCAGTAAAGCCTACTTTGTAAACCCTATTTCTCAAGAATCGATATAAATAACTGCTGTTATGAGAAAACAAACTTTGTTATCTCAAGATNAGACATTCTCTCTTCGGGCTTTCAGGTAAGAACCCCGTCCTCCTTTAACACCACACACTTCATCACTCTTACACACAGCGCCAGTGATTTAGGTGACATCTAATGCCTCAGTCAGGCATGTTACATTGATATTTTGCATGCAGAGTTCTACATATTCCTAATGACTTTTTTTCTTTCCTCCCCTTCTTTATCCTCTCTGGTTATCACAGGTCTGTTGCAGCCATGTTGGTTTTCTCTTGGTCTCTCGTGACCCTTCTGCTGGTGTCCTCTTCCTGGGCTGAGGTAAAATGTTCCACAAACCACCTCATCTCACTGACATGACACAAGGCCTGCATGTAGGGTTCAAACAGGACAATTAGAAATTAACATCATACGTTGATATGAAACAAGACACACCCAAGACACTCCAAAAAGAAGTTACAAAGCTTATTTTATTTGGAATGTGATGTTTTCAGGTTGAAGCTGATCCAGAGGGAGGAAAATAATGGCGAGAATGTTCAGTAATTAATGTCTAATCAACTAATAGAGAGAGTCAGGCCCCAATTAAGGCTTATAAAATTGAATTGAATTGTCAACTAGACATAAGGAACTTCATTTGAAAATAAAAAGCTATAAATTGCCTTGCATAGTTATAAGTCTGCCATTAAAATAGTTTGAAGTTCAAGTATAAAGCTACAGAACGTTGTTATTTTGATGACGTTTTGGCCTTTGGGCCTTCTTCAAGATCAAGAAACACAGGGCCGAAATATCATCAAATAAAAGAAATGCATACTGAGCCAAAGTGTGCAACACTTATTTTTCTACAGTGACAACTCACTGTCAAAAGAACTGACATTATGACATAAAAAGTGATGAGAAATAAAGTGTCATTGGGGGAAAATGTTATTAAATAAAAACTGAGTCAAGTTAAAAAAAAATACATGAATTTCTTATTTAATATGTTTTTATCAATGTCATTATTTCATATTTTAACATTTCAGGCATTCAAAGAAAAAAGGTTTCAGTACATCAAAGCAAGCAGAGCTGATTTGTGTTGTGTCTTTGTGAATGAGCTTCCATAACATTTTGCTCTTCTTTTTTCATGTCACTGTGGGCGACTACAGGAAGGTAAGACTGAAATTACAGCCCCTCTTTATTTATAAAAACTGACCAGTGTTAGAGTAATGTTATAT
>NW_026081644.1:0-1269 GCF_006386435.1 Epinephelus moara | reverse complement strand
TATGACTTTTTTGTCATGCTATACTATGACTGTTTTTATCATGCTATAGTATGACTTTTATTATCATGCTATACTATGACTTTTTTTATCATGCTATACTATGACTGTTTTTATCATGCTATACTATGACTTTTATTATCATGCTATACTATGACTGTATCATGTTATACTATGGCTTTTTTATCATGCTATACTATGACTTTTTTATCATGTTATACTATGACTTTTTTTATCATGCTACACTATGACTTTTTTAACATGCTACACTATGACTTTTTTATCAAGCTATACTATGACTTTTTTAACATGCTTTACTATGACTTTTTTATCATGCTATACTATGACTTTTTATCATTTTATACTATGACTTTTTTATCATGCTACACTATGACTTTTTTAAGATGCTACACTATGACTTTTTTATCATGCTATACTTTGACTGTTTTTATCATGTTATACTATGGCTTTTTATCATGCTATACTATGACTTTTTTGTCATGTCATACAATGTTTTTTTTTTCATGCTATACTATGACTGTTTGTATCATGCTATAATATGACTTTTCTATCGTGCTATACAATCACTTTTTTATCATACTATACTATGACTTTTTATCATGCTATAATATGACTCTTTTATCATACTATACTATGACTTTTTTTATCATGCTATAATATGACTCTTTTATCATGCTATACTATGACTTTTTTTATCATGCTATGATATGACTTTTCTATCGTGCTATACAATGACTTTTTTATCATGCTATACTATGACTTTTTTATCATGCTATACTATGACTTTTTCATCATGCTATAATATGACTCTTTTATCATGCTATAATATGACTTTTTTGTCGTGTGATACTATGACTTCTTTATCATGCTATACTATGACTTTTTTTTATCATGTTATACTATGACTTTTTTATCATGTTATACTTTGACTTTTTTTATCATGTTATACAATGACTTTTTTATCATGTTATACTTTGACTTTATTATCATGCCATACTATGACTTTTTGTCATGCTATACTATGACTTTTTTTGATTTTATAGAATGATGTTATACCATGAATTTTTTATCATGTTATACTTTGACTTCATTATCATGCTATACTATGACTTTTTTTTCATGCTATACTATGACTTTTTTTGATTTTATAGAATGATGTTATACTTTGACTTTTTTATCATGTTATACTATGACTTTTTTATCATGCTATACTATGATATTTTTTATCATTCTATACTATGACTTTTTTCA
>NW_026081643.1:0-7488 GCF_006386435.1 Epinephelus moara | reverse complement strand
TGCTCAGTACGAGAGGAACCGCAGGTTCAGACATTTGGTGTATGTGCTTGGCTGAGGAGCCAATGGTGTGAAGCTACCATCTGTGGGATTATGACTGAACGCCTCTAAGTCAGAATCCCGCCTAGACGTAACGATACCATAGCGCCGCGGCTCTTCGCTTGGCCCCGAATAACCGGCCTCGGTCGGTGAGCAGAGCCGTTCGTGATGGCCCCGAATAACCGGCCTCGGTCGGTGAGCAGAGCCGTTCGTGACAGGGCTGGGGTGCGGCCGGACGATGCCCCTCTCCTCGCACCGCATGTGCTGGGGTGCGGCCGGACGATGCCCCTCTCCTCGCACCGCATGTTTGTGGAGAACCTGGTGCTAAACCACTTGCAGACGACCTGATTCTGGGTCAGGGTTTCGTACGTAGCAGAGCAGCTCCCTCGCTGCAATCTATTGAAAGTCAGCCTTTGATCCGAGCTTTTGTCGGCCGCGGGCGTGGGCCTCGCCGACATCCTCCCTCCCTCCAGCGGCGGCGGCGGAGTACCAGGGGTGCGAAAAAAAAAGTAAAATAATCACAAGTACATGCATGAAAATTGCCAGAGTCCCAGCCTCAGGCTGCCCCCCCCCCCAACTGAGGTGAGAGCGGCCCTGGCAAATTTGAAAGAGGGCTAATGTGAAATGATTAAGTCCCAAGGAGGGGCGTCCAGGCTGAGGGGGAGCCTGGCCGTGGGCCCTGGTGCAAAGTACTGGGTACTGGGAGTACCAGGGGCGCGACGAGAGACAACACTTGGAAGGGAGAGGTGACACAGTCAGGCTGTGTGGGGCTTGGCTACTTTAAGAGATCCATAGTAACTCCGCCGTCTTATCTCGTGCTTATCCGCGCCCCAGCCAGAGTTTGGCATCGCACGAGTTTTGCGGATACCCTCATTCTCATATGTGGTCCGCCCGTCGGGTAAATACCCTAGGCGCCACGAGTTTACCACCTGTACCCAGGTGGCGGATCCCGCCGAACTTTCGCTCAAAGGGAAAAGTATAGCAACCAGTGCTCAGCATGTGTCCCATGAATCCGAGGGCTGTCTGTACCAATACCAACACTTTGGCATACACCATTGCACGCCAGCGTCTGGGCAGACGCAACTAGGTCTGTGGTCCGTTGTATATCCCCCGAACGTAGGGTCTGAAGTTGGATAGAACACCCAGAGCTCCAAGTCACTCTAGATCCAGAGTGTGGGAAACCTCGGGTAATCACTCCGAGGCCGGGCGCCTAGCAGACAGCACGCCCAAGCAGCTAGGGCCCCCTGTGCACTAGGAGAACGATGGGGTCATCCCACGCTGCACCAGTTAACTATCCAGCTACACCAAGCCGGTGGGAAGCTTCTTACACCTTCCCTGAACTCATCCTTCATTTGATCTGTGTCCAGAAGGCCCCCCGCCCCTCTGGGACCCTGTCCACCGGAGTTAACTTGCCATGCCAGGGTCCCCCCTATGCGGCAAGAGCCTCCCTTTCACATACCTCGGGCCGGTCCAGTTTGGGTGCGGGCTTAAATTGCGAGCTCCGAGACGCCAAGATGTGGTCAGGAGCGAGTTGCATGACTTGTGTGACAACGTTGAACAGGTGTCATGCCCCCGTACAACGCTGAGGCCCGGGGCCCACCACCCCTCCCCGTAACCACGATGATGCCTGGGTCACCGTCACGACCACATCCCGCAGCTTCAGACAGGTCTTACCTGGCGGACACACCCGTAAGATCCCCAGTGGTCCCGATGCACTGGGTAGCGCGGCTTCCTCTGTGACGGGCAAGGCCCTCGTGGAACGAGAGCCACCCCAAGCCAGAGGTGGATGTGGTTAAGACCGTAAAGAGGGCACAGGCTGCAAATGCAAGCTATAAGACCGTAAAGAGGGCACAGGCTGCAAATGCAAGCTAGCCTGCATTGCTACCGACCCTCCCGTCAAGCTTCAAGAGACAAACAGTGCACCACTCCCGGCACGGCCACTGTCGACTCGCACAGTGCACCACTCCCGGCACGGCCACTGTCGACTCGCAGCACGCTGCCAGCCCAGCCACCGCATCGTAAGCAACTACACCTTTTCCAACATCCCGAGCCCAGGCCGACATCTGTAACCGCCCAGATGGACGGCCCAGCCTTCTCCCCAGACCACAGGGTGCCGTTTCTGGTATGCTGCATGCACCCAGACCACAGGGTGCCGTTTCTGGTATGCTGCATGCAAGCCGACATCTGTAACCGCCATGGCGGACGGCCCAGCCTTCGCCCCGCATACAGCTCCCACTTAAGTACATCAAACTTGGGCCGACATCTGTAGCTGCCGGAACCGACAGCCCAGCCTTCGCCCCTCGTCACAATGCACTCGGTCGCTGGGTCATTCCTGGTAATGGGAAGTCTTCCTCGAGCTCGTACCGAATCGTCACATCCACCACCAGTGCCAAATCGTCTTTCGTGAAGACGAGGTCGGGCGCCAGAACCCCGCCCGAGAGAAGGGTCCAGCGGACCTCCCTCATCACACTCCAGCCGTAGCGCTGCGCTTCCGTAACGATGAGATCGCACACCTTGTGGTGCCTTCAGATTCGACCCTGTTGAACCTTTGGACAAGCCCCAAGTATGTGTGAACAGGTCTCGGGAGAACCCCGACAGTAACGACAAAGGGCGTCGGAAGACGATCTCCCCCTCCCTGCCGACTCGCGGGTAGGATAAACATTTGCCCTTAGCTGCAACGCCGCAATGTACCGGCCCGCGGTGAACCCCCTGGATTGGGGATTGACCAACCAGCAATTACTGACCTTATCAGCCTCGAACAGCCGAATGCCCCGCCCTTGAGAATTCAGGTTGGCCCATCTGTCAAACTCGACCTGGCGCCAGTCGCACGGGACCAAGCGCCTCTTTGGCGTCAGCGAGCTGGGGGCTGTTGTGCTCCCCTCCGCAGAGGAGCCTGTCTCTGAATTAGTTCCCACTTCCACCCCCTCCTCAGGGAGATCCAGGCTGGGAGTTTCATCCAGTGAGCCTCCAGCTCTCAGCCATGCCCTCTCGAATGTTTTGTACTTTATCGTTCGACGAGCAATCCACCGCACTGTCTCATCCCTGGAGTGAAACAGGCCGTAGATCCTCCGGGCTTGTATTGATGCAACAGCCCTTGCCAACTTGGGTATGCCCAATCCGCCACTGGACTTTCTTGAGTATAACAAGCCATCAGTTGTACAAGTTGTTTGATGCGTACATCAATTCCTGTCAGGACCTGGTCTGACACAATGCAGTGATTAGCCTCAAAGATAACCCTCGGCAGAGCATAGTTAACCAACAGGTCCACCCTTTCGATCGGGCCTAAGGGTGTCCCTCCGATGGCAGCTATCCAACGCTGGAGTCGCTCGCCGATACCCTTGGAAACCAACCCTGTCCACGGGTTAATCGTTACGCCTAGGTATTTCACGCCCTCGTCTGGACCAATCAGGTGGACGGGCTCGCCTCCCAACAGCCAGGGGGGTCGGCTGTTGATCGTACGCACCCGCCCCACCGTCTCGGCAAAAAACCCGTGGCACTTACTGGGCTGCACCCTCATCCCAGTAAGCTCGCAGAAGGCCTCCAGGATACCAATGTTGGCAGCCATGCCCTCCCATGAGCTGCTCAACAAGACCAAATCATCCGCAAATGCCAAAGCCGTTATGGATTTACCGTCCGCCACAAATCCCTGGCCCTCGCGTTCAAGTGCTTGGACTAGTGGGTCCAATGCAATGTTAAAGAGGAGAGGGGACATGGAGTCACCTTGTTTCACTCCAACTTTAATGGCGATGTCTGCTGTGCACCCTTCAGCACATCGCACTTTGGTCGTGCATTTCTCATAAGAATTCCTGACCAATTCCAGCATGTGTTGGTCTAACCCCTTCCGTTCCAGAGCACTCAGGAGATGCTCATGTGAAACGGTATCGAAAGCCTTAGCGAAGTCGACAAATACGACCCCAAGGGTCGACCCCTTCTCTTGTGCTCAACCTCAGAATCACCTCCAAGACCGATAGGTTTTCCAAGCAACCGGGGAGGCTATAAAGCCTCTCTGCCGCGGATGGATAGGGCACGCCGCCGTCATCCTACCCGTCAGGATCCGCGAGAAAAGCCTCAAGACCATAGACCCAATGGTAATTGGACGCCATTGATTGACGTCCCGGAGCTGCTCCGGGTCAGTGGCCTTAGGTATGAGTACTGTCCTGCACTCCTTAAAGACTCCCGGCAGGGTCCCTGAGACCAGCCATGTGGAGAACATGCACGCCAACTTCTCCCCTTTGGGGTCCCAATCCAGGAGAAGGGATTTGGTAACGCCATCGGGACCCGGGGAGGAACGGTTCTTGACAGCCCGTAGGTGTTTCATAACTTCCGTGGGTGTGATCAGGCCACAGAAGACCGAGTTATCAGCACGCCCAAGACCACCAAACGCTCCAAGCCCCCGGAACGGCCTGACGTCACCCCACCTACCCTCGAATGCTGCAGTGATCTCGGTCAGGGGGACGGGACAGATCTGCCCCGTTTGCCCGTCAAGGACAAGTGACGCCAACTTCGCCCTGTCCTGCCGATAGAGACGATACAGGTTTCTTGGGCCATTGTACCTCCACCTGCATCGCCTGACTGAACCGGAAGCCGGACGCCCGGCAAGCCCCATGCGATCCGAAGGTATGGTCTTCATCTCCCGACCCACCTCACGAAGTAGTTTGGAGGAGGCAGACATGATTGCTTCCTGACAGCAGTCATCCTCCGTGATGGGGACCTCGTCAGACTTGCCAGCCCTGCCCCCAGTTGCAGCTTTAAAGATCTCAACCAACGCGTCCTTGACCGTCTGCTGCGGCATTGGGGGCGTGGAGGGAATCGCCCAAGATTTCCTCAGTTGTTCGCACGCCTTAACCTTCTGCTGGCTAAGTCTCCCCGATTTCCGAACGGCCGTGTGCTGGAGTCTGCACTTTGACCCTTTCCGTTCACCATTCTCACTTGCACCATGGTCAGTGGCCACCGGTCCAGGGACCGAGGGCATGTCTTGGCATAAAGGAGCCCCCTCGTTGACCTCCTCGGGCATCCTCTGGTGGGCACCAGCAACACCTCGGTGGCGGACGCCCTGCACCGACCTTTCCCTCAGGTAGATTGCGGTATGTGCACGCAGCCTGTGCAGTGACAAGCCTCGGCCCGAATGGAACGCCCTGGGACAGTGTTCACACTGGAAACTGCCCCCAGCCACCGACCCCTGACACTTAGGTAAGTGACATGCGATCTGGTGGCGATTCCCAGCCACCGACCCCTGACACTTAGGTAAGTGACATGCGATCTGGTGGCGATTCGGCCGGACTCGGCCGCAGTCCCTACATGCCCACAGAATCGACCTCACCCCATGAGCTCGGGCCAGATGGTCCTCAAGCTCAGAGGCAGAATTGACCTGTGTTCCACACCATCTACAAGGTTCCAGGTCAGGCAGACGAACCACGTAACCGGCATCACCAGCACCACTTGGGTCCCCCAAATCGCGCACGAGGGCAGCGGTAGACGTTTGGGACGACAGCACGCCCGATTGCTCGCTTCCACTAGATCCGGGCATTGATTTGTCAAGTCCCATGGGCCGTTGACCCCGCACGGCAAGCTTACCGTTCGTAGGCCGAGCTGCCAACCGTTTGCGTTTTTTGGAGCTACCAGAGTCCATCACCCCACTTGTCATCGTGGGGCGCCCCTCTACCGGTGGATCTGAGACAGGTCCCCGGCTTGGGGACGCATGCGTCTCCTTGGCCAACAAGTGGCTAGGGTAAGGACAACCTGTCAGAGAGGTTACGCCAGGACAGGGGGAAGGAACCTCCGCACTCCTCCGGTCCTCTCTCTGTCCATCTCCCAAGAAGGGGAAAACAAGCTTTCGCCTCCATGACGACGACAGACGGACGCGACACCTAAGAGACTTGGGCGTCGACCCAGCCTCCCAGGCGCCGGCCACCTCCGCACCACAGGGGTTACCAGCTCTATCGTTCGAAGGAGGCGGGGGGGGGGGTGCTACAGGGTGAGTCCCGGAGAACCGCACCATTTGACGACCGGAGATTATACCGCCTCTGGAGGAGGGAGAACGAATTAAGGCGCCACGCCAGGGAGGGTGATAGGCCCCCCAGACCGGCTCCAGTCCTCCGCACCCTCCTCGGGCCGGCAAGAGCACCGCCGCCTCCAATCCTGGGCTGCTTGATCTTTCTGGTACCACAAACGCTGGAGGAGGAATCAGGGTCCCGGGGCGGAGGAACTGCGCCCCCGGGATCCTCACCAGCCATCTCTCTCGGGGAGGGGTGACGCGGCACACCCGGTAAGGGCGACAGACGGACCCGACACCGGAACGGCCTGGGGGTTAGCCCTGGGTCCCAGTGCCCGGCCGCCATCGCTCCACCGGAGCGCTCGACACCGTTGTTCAATTGGAGCCAGGCATCTGTGAGGGCATGCCCCGCAGCATTTCCTCTACGATTACGCAACAAGTACCGCCCTTGGAGGGGGGACAGCCATTTAAGGCACCAGGCCAGAGAGGGCGGAGGCCCCCTCCTACCGACGCCAGCTGCCCGCACCGACCCCGAAGCGGCACCGACACCTGGACTCCGAGTCCTGAGTCTCATCCCGATTCCTCCGGGAGAGTAGTGAGTATGACACTCAACAGACTACCAGTAATCGGGTATGTAACCCTGATCACTTAGAATATAAACCAACGCTCACCGACCTACTAGCCAACCAATTCCTTCACACAGAGATAGCGGGTCTTGCACCCTGACCTATCAAAGTCGTTTACACTCAAAGAACCACCGCAACTCCTGGTACACCACCAAAGGCCGAAACAGGAGCCAAGGGGTTGGGTAGGTTTGCCACCGCTCAGACCTCATACCGAAAGGAAAATTTCATCGACTGAGGAAATTATGGAACATCTTAGCCGTCTATACAGACGTTGCCCGCAGACCGCCACGTGGAGGCGAGTTCCAACCGATTATAAGACCAAGATACACCGCCACAATCCACATGTATCCGGCCAGGATTCGCTATGCTGTGTTTTAATTAAACAGTCGGATTCCCCTGGTCCGCACCAGTTCTAAGTCAGCTGCTAGGTGCCAGCAGAGGCGACCCGAGAGTCGCACTTACTCCCGCCGTTTACCCGCACTCATGGGCCGCGGTGGGTGAACGGCGGAAGTAGGTGGGACTCTCTTAAGGTAGCCTAGCACTGGTGATGGAGTACCAGGGGCGCGGAGAGGGGAGAGAGAGAAACCCTGGAAGGGAGAGGTGACACAGTCAGGCTGTGTGGGGCTTGGCTACTTTAAGAGGGCCATAGCTACTCCGCCGTCTTATCTCGTGCTTATCCGCACCCCAGCCAGGGTTTGGCCTCACACGAGTGACGTCCGGATGCCCTTTACTCCCAATGGGAGTTCCTCATATGCGGTCCACCTGTGGAGGTAAAAAGTCTAGGGCGCCGCGAGGGTACTACCTAAAACTAGGCAGCGGATTCCGCTGGAATAT
>NW_026081642.1:0-1029 GCF_006386435.1 Epinephelus moara | reverse complement strand
ATGTAGGAATCGGTAAGAGGAATCGGTAAGGAATGGGAATCGTTAAAATCCTAACGAGTCCCAACCCTACTCCCAACTGGTCCAGCCACAGGGGTCCAGATTTCTCCTTAGTCATTAGCCCTTTTTAAATAGGAATTTTGCAAATTCACAGGAAAGCCCAATCAGTCTTCGTACAGCATTGGCAGTATAAAACAAATTCGGGGAGTGCAGCAAAATGCCGCCTGCCCACTTTTGTTCATACCGAATGTGCCTTTTTCGGGGCAATGGGGGGCGTGAGCAAGTAACAAAACGTGTAGCTCAGTGTGTGACGTAAACAGTGACGTACTCCGAGGGAAGCCGTGGCTAGTCAGTCCTTCGGTGATTCTCTCGTAAGTCGGCCCGTTCTTCACCGTTCCCGTCATTTGAAGGTTACTGGCCTCTTCGTTTACGAGGACAAGGTGGGCGCGCAATTCCTTGTCTCCTCAGTTGCTCATCTTTACAGCGTCTGTCAGGTTTGCGTTTCCCTCTTGCTACTAGCTGCTCATTCCTGCTATCAGCTGTTTCCTGTTAATCCACCGCCAGTGGGTCGAACGGGCGGCGTCATCAACAGCTCCTCCCACAAGTCTTCAACAGCCCCTCCCGTGGTGGAGGGGCGCCTCATTCTTTTTAAACCAAAAAGGTTCCGCCAATATGTTTACCCCTACGCGGCGGAAAACTGGGCACCTCGGATCAACTCACCAATCCGGCTCTGTGTGTCTAAACGTTCGCAGCTTGCCGGCAAAACGGCCCAACATCCGCCGAAAATCTGGCAGTGTAAAAGGGGCTATTAGTTCAAGGTCCACACAGTTTAATATAGTCAGCGTCATACTTGCGTTTGGTCGTGTCGTTGAGCTATTATGCTGCCTCTGCCAAGTAGCTGTCAGTTCATCACTCACTTTACAGCAGAAAATAGCACTTTAAAATAAAAGCTCTGTGCTGGAAATTTACTGTACTTCAAAATAAAACATGTTTTTTTTACAAACTTGACACATTTGCGAGTCACTTGCAGTC
>NW_026081641.1:0-1196 GCF_006386435.1 Epinephelus moara | reverse complement strand
CACAACAACGGTTACTACATTACCCAGAATAACGTGAGGCTCACACTACTACGGTAGCCTTAGTAGCTCAAAATACACAACGGATTAGATTAGATCAGAACAGAAACACGACAGGAGAATTTACTGAGTAATTTTGCTGTTTCCACTATTTTCTTGGACTGACCTGATGTTAGTTAATCCTCTCACTCTCCAAAACAAATGCCGGCTGCAGTCGGAATTTTACGACACCAGGCTGTGGGTGTCATACCGCTTCGACCAAAGGGGCGCTATAATCAACGAAAACGAAAAGTTCCGCACAGCTGCTTTAAACAAAGACAGTGACTGAGACAGTTATATCCTTGGGCAGGTCGTTCCAGAGCCTCAGGGCTCTGATTTCAAAGCTCTGTCCCCTCTCGTCTTCAGTCTGGACTCTGGGACAAGCAGAGGACCTCTGCCCAAAGATCTCAAACCACACAAAGGTTCATAAGGGACAACAAAGTCTGAAATGTGATCTGGAGCCATGAAGAGCCTCAAAAGTAATTCATAAGATTTTAAAGTCAATCCTAAAACAAACAGGGAGCCGATGTAAAGAGGCTAAAACTGGCGTGACGTGGTCATGCTTCTTGGTTTTGGTTAAAAGCCTTGCGGATGAGTTCTGAACAGTCTAATGTCATTGCAAGATTTTTGATGAAGACAGGAATAAAGGCTGCTGCAATAATCAAGACACAAAGAGATCAAAGCAGGTACAAGAGTCTCTGTATCTGTGAAAGTTAAAATTCATCTTATGTTAGCAATATTTCTGAGCCAATAGAAACATGATTGGACAAGCTCAGTAACATGTTGTTCAAAACATAAATTACTTTATGGCTTTATGTGTTGTGACAGGTAACCAGTAGATGGCAGTATTTGTTTAGTGACCTAATTCCAAGGATTTCTGTTTTAGCAGAATTGAGCTGAAAAAAATTGAACAACATCCAGTTTTTGATATCACACAGACAGTTCTGTAGAGAGCTCAGCATGCTGAGGTCAGTCGGTTTAACAGGGAGGAACAGCTGAGTGTCATCTGCGTAACGGTGGAAAGAGACACCATGTCGTTGGATGACATCACCCAAGGGGAGCATGTATAATGAGAACAAGATAGGAACACGGACTGACCCTTGAGGCACACCATACTTGATATGGGAAATGGATGACATGATATTGTTAGTGGACACACA
>NW_026081640.1:0-1626 GCF_006386435.1 Epinephelus moara | reverse complement strand
TCATTTCACGTATTTCTGTGAGATCAGGTTGCACTATAACACCTGTGCTATACAGCTCTGTGCTGTGTGTGCAAGAGATAGAGCTGCTTGTTTGCTTAAAGGGATAGTGCACCCAAAAATGAAAATTCAGCCATTATCTACTCACTCTCATGCTGAGGAATGCTCTGGTGAAGTTTTAGAGTCCTCACATCCCTTGTGGAGATCGGCGGGAGGAGCGGCTAGCACACCTAATCGCTGACGGTGCCCCAAACTAACGTCCAAGAACACAAAATTGAAGCCACAAAATATCTCCAACATGCTCATCCGTAGTGATCCAATTGTCCTGAAGCCCCGATATAAAATGTTGTTTCGAAAAACGTCATATGAACTGTTTTTAGCCTCACTGTAGCCTGTAACTCTGACTGCTTCTCTGTCCTCCGCGCTCACGTGTGCATGCTTGCGCAAGACCAGCGAAGCATGAGCAAAAGACAGCCCAACATGTCTGAAGACTTTGAAATTGAGGAGGAACAGCATTTCTTAGTTGAGCCGTATTTGTTTGAGCCCGAGTATACGGATGGAATTCAGGCTACTGGACGAAGCAGGACATCAGTACTGACAAGACTGCTGCTCTTCAGAGACCGTGCATCACCGATCACCCTGAGCGCGCACACGTGAGCGCGGAGCACAGAGAAGCAGTCAGAGCTACAGTAAGGCTAAAAACAGAGTCCAAATGACGTTTTTCGAAACAACTTTTTATGTCGCGGCTTCAGGACACTTGGATCACTACGGATGAGCATGTTGGAGATATTTTGTGGCTTCAATTTTGTGTTCTTGGACGTTAGTCTGGGGCGCCATCAGCCATTAGGTGTGCTAGACGCTCCCCCTGCCAATCTCCGCAAGGGATGTGAGGACTCTAAAACTTTACCGGGGCCTCCGTCAGCATATGGGTGAGTAGATAATGGCTGAATTTTCATTTTTGGGTGCACTATCCCTTTAAGGTGAGTGTCTGTGTGTGAGTTGAATCGATCATGCATTGCTATTCTACTGCTCTACTAACATCTGGCTTTTCAATGAAATGGGAATGGTTTTAATCAGCATTCACACTCGGGTCAAATGACTGTAGTAGACACACCCTTAGAAGAGATGTGTTAAAAAAATGACACAAAAAATGTGGTGTTACTTGTGTAACACATTTTGTGTGGATTTCAACACAAGTTGTGTACAAAATGCACAGAAAGCTTAACACATTTAATGTGCTGGACAGTTTAACACAATGTGTGTGTTACTTTAATTGGCGGGAACCAGTTTAACACAATGGGTGTGTTACTTTAAGAGGCGGGAACCAGTTTAACACAATGAGTGTGTTACTTTAAAGAGGACATGAAACACTAAACATAGTTATCATAATTTAAAGAGGGTCTCTCACCCTAAAAAGATAATTTTAGTTTAAACACTGAAAATGAAAGGAATCTCAAAATCCTGTCATTTAAGTTCAGCTGTTAAAACAAAGGGCGGCGCCATGTATGTTGTGTCGCCGGACGTGACGTCACCGGAGTGGTTGTCAAGCTAGCAATCGCAGTGAAGTGAAGACAGTGGAGCATTTCTGAACCGGATTGAGCACCACACTTTTTGACAATGGAGGAAGAC
>NW_026081639.1:0-5530 GCF_006386435.1 Epinephelus moara | reverse complement strand
AGGAGCTGGGGGGCAAACACTTTTTCACACAGAGTCATGTAGCTTTGGATTTTTTTCTTCCTCATTAATAAAACCCTTCATTTAAAAACTGCATTTTGTGTTTACTTGTGTTATCTTTGACTAAGGTTTGACTATGATCTGAAACATTTAAGTGTGGAAAACATGCAAAAAAGTAAGAAATCAGGAAGGGGGCAAACACTTTTTCACACCACTGTATGTATTTGAAGGCTGAGCCCAGAGTCTGCCTGTAAAGTATGGCTTTTGAGTGTGATTAGCATATATTCAGAGTGATTTGTATGTTTTCTGTGTGAATGTTGAAATAATTTGTTTTGGTTGTTTGTGTCTTTTTTAGATGCCCCGTGCCAAGTCCCACCGGCGTGCCCAGGCCATGAAGAGGAGGATGGCGACGGCGCAGAGTTGGACCCCCCTGCCACCTGTCCCCGAGTTTCGTGCTCGTATGTATCACTTAGTTGTTTTTTTTACATGTTTCAATGGTACAAATAATATGTAGTTTAAAGATGTGTAAAACATGTGTTGACATTGTTGAATTTTGATTTGCCTGAACAGGGCGCGGTACTGGTTACCGCCATCGTGTGCGGAGATGGCCAACTTCGGAGCTGACCCAGCGCAGCTTCAAGTTGTTCACTCCAGCTCAGCATCCGGAGAAGCAGGTATGATTTCTGTCTTATTCATAAAGACAGTGATGGTTGCATGGTGTCACGCCTGGTGTCTGTGTTCTAAAGCAATGTCTCTGTTGTCGCAGCACGTGTTCGTCGTTGGAGACTCCCACCTGCACGCCCTTCGTGGACGGGTTCGTGGCCATCCCGGAGGGCTGTCTGTCTTTTGGTTTTCTGTCTGTTCCAGGTGCAGACGCCAAGGAGCTGAGGACGGAGGTGCTGCGTGCTGCTGTTCCGTGGACCCCAGATGCCATGTGTGTGCTCGCCCCGAGCAATAACCTCACTGCCAGCAGGACCATCAGTGAGGCGGCGTTGGACTTCGGTGCGCTCCTGACCACCGTCTGCAGCCGCTGGCCCAAGGTGTGTTTTATGTATTTATTTATTTGTTTTTCCTTTTTTTGTTATTGCAGTCACTGTTATCAGTATTTATTTGGTAGTTGTGAACAGACTGTTGTGTTAGGTGCTTGTTTAAGGGAATTAATGAAAAAATGGTTGTTTCTAGGTCTTTGTGTTGGACTTCCCTCCCCGTCTGACCATGGACCTTGGCTTCCAAGAGCAGCTGCGTCAGGAATACCACCGTGTCGCAGCACGCATGGGTACGTTACATTTGTGGTCATCAGTTATAATTGATGTAATGTGTAATTCAACAGAATTTATACAAGTGTAGATATTAGAAGGATTGATTATGTTTCTGGCATGTGTGTCAGGTCTCCCCTATGTGTCTGTGACGGCGCACTTCCCAGTCCATCGGTTGGAGCTGTGGTGTCATGATGGCGTAAGTACAGAATACTTGTTGGTGTGATATAAGACGTGGTAGAGTTTCATGTTGTTGAAGTGACATGTTGGTTGTGTTAAACTGTCTTTCAGGTGCACCTCAGCGACTCCGATGGCATGCCCATCCTGGTGCAGCTGCTGTGGAACGTGGCCTACCTCCAGCTGGCACCCCCTCCGCCCGTGCCCCCGGTGTCTCCCCGGAGATCGCCGGGTGGCCGGGTGTCCCCCAATCTGGTCGTGACGGGGCACGTTCCTGTGCCGCGTCACAGTGACCCCTACGAGTGGGCAGTGGTTGGACGGCAGGGCAAGGTAATTGTGTTGCTTCAAGGCAATTTGTGGCTTAAAGTTGTGCAGAGTTTTTTTTGTCCAAAAATGAAATCTAACCAACTCTGTTGTTTTTGTTTTGTAAGGCTGGAACATCTCCGGTGGGACAGTCTGTCATCCCGTCCAACCCTGTGTGGTTCAGCAGTGGCATGTTGGACGTCATGGAGAAGGTTTCCCCTTCTTCTGGCTCTGGCTGCCCTGCTGATCCGCCAGCCGGCCAGGTAAGCTGTTTACACGTTGCGTCAACACTGTAGAGGTCAAAACAGGTGGACAGTTTTTATAGGGGTTTGTTTTCCTTCCTACAGACCTTCCGTTTGAAGCGTCAGCCAAAAGGTGTTGCCACAACGCGCAGAGGACGAAAGCAGGTTGGTGTTTTGTTTTTTGTTTTTTTAGGATGTTGATGTGGAATTTTTTTTTATATTTCTAAAACATATGCCGCAACAAAGTGAGTGCTGCGTTTTAATAGTTTTTGATTTTTATTCTGTCTTGATAGGTTCCAGCAACACCTGTGCCTGCCCCTGTGACTGAGTCTGCCTCCAAGCCCGGCCCAGCAGTCCAAGAGGTGTGTTTCATTTTAAATATAATGTCACTTATTGATGATTTTAGGAAGAAGTAACATGTCGTCTTTCGTTGTATTATTTAGTAAAACCTCATATTTTGCTTTTGTGCCAGGTGCAGGTCACAGCCTAGCCGTCCGTGGAGGTGGTGGAGGAGGTTGCTGCAGCGTGCCTTGCCGTGCCGATGGAGTCCACCGTCCAGGAGGGAACCCAGCTGCCACAGAGGATCGGCACAGATAAGGATGTTTTTGTTCCTTTTGTTAGTGTTCCTGGTGTTAGTGCAGTTGTGTCAGAGTCAGACAGTCATGTTGTGGCAGCAGAGGGTAGCAGAGGGTTTAGGCTGGGGAAGGTTGTGAGGGGAATGTTTCACCAGGGAGATGAGCGGTTTGTGTATAGAGGGCGGCAGTGTATGGCTATAGCTTTGGCCAGCTTAGCCAAACACACATTGTTGAGTGTGTTGTCGTGGGATAGGTTTGATGTTGATAGCGTGTTGGTTGTAGGTGATGAGTTGTACACTAGTTTGCTTGACCTGAACATTTTTAGCCACGAATCAAATGTGCTCTCTGTTGCAGATTTACCAAAGCAGTTTGAGGTAGGGGAGCAGTTGTTTAGCTTTAGCCACAGTGATACAGTGTTGGGTGAAGTAGGCGTGACTGAGGGTGAACACATCGACAGCGGTGTGTTCATCAGTCTGAGAAATGGACTGGAGAGGATCTTCAGTAAGTATAGTACATGTATTATGACGCTGTGTGGGAGTAGTTCTGTCATCATTTGTGAGGATGGACAGTTTGCTGTGGTAGACAGTCACTCGCGTTGTGACATTGGGTTAGTCCATAGTGATGGTAAAAGTGTGGTGTTGCAGTTTGATTGTCTGGATGATCTCTATGGATACATCTGTTGTTTGGCAGACAGTCTCAGTTCTAGGCAGAAGCTGTTTGAGCTGTGTGGCGTTTGTGTCAGTGAGGGTGCAAGCCCAGTGCTGTCTTGGGTTTCGGTGGAGAGCTGTATTACTGAGATGAGTACTGCTCCAGTGGCAGAGTATAGTGATGTTTCTGAGGCCAGGGTAAAACACATTTCCTCAGAAAAGTGTGTGTCTGAGTGTGTTGTTGGTGTAACTGTAAGTCCAGCACTGTCTGGCATTTCTGTTGGGACTTTAGCCAGTCAGGTGAGCAGTGGTTCAGCGGCAGAGTCAACAGTTAGTGATGGTAGAAAGCGTAAAATTTCTTCTCGCACAAGTGTGTTGAAGAAATTAAAGACATTTGATTTTAGTGAGGTTAATGCAGATGTAGAATTTGTTAGTGCTGTGGCAAATGAGGAGCTGCTCTTCCATCCTCTTAGTGTAGATGTCTGTAAAGCTTTGTGTAGCAAGTTAAATGTAGACTTTGGGAAGGTCAGTGGTTCGGTGTCCACGGAGGTGGGGTTGTTAGGGGTCCCGTGTTTAAACGAGAGAATTGTGGCTGATGGTAACTGCTTCTTCAGAGCCATCTCTCAGGCTGCGAGTGGCTCACAGAAGCACCATCGCAAGATTAGGCTAGCTGTATGTAAGGAATTAGAAAGGAATGCAGATGAGTATGCAAGTCTTCTGAGAAGTGAGTATTCGTCTGTGTCAGAGTATCTTGAGCAGTCCAGGATGAGAAATGTGAACAGTTGGGCTACAGAGGTAGAAATCCAGGTCACAGCAGATTGGTTAGGAGTTAGTGTGTGTACTTTTTTATGATGGACGTTGGTTGAAGTACAAGTGTAACAGTAAGTGTTTGTCAGCAGAGTGTATTTATGTAGAGAATGTCATGGGGCAGCATTTTGAGAACACTGTTTGTGTGCATAAGCCTGGACTGCAGACTTGTTATAGTTATTGTAAAGTTAGTGATGTGTCAGGTTATAGCATTAGGTCTAGAGTGACAGATGTGGATAGTGAGAAGTTAGCCGTTGGACGTAATGAATGTGTAGGGTCTGAAGGCATAGGTCCTAAGTCTGTGAATACAAAGTATTTGAGGCGGAGAAAAGGGACACGGAAGAAAATGAGTAGGTTGCTTAGGGAGAGACGTCAAGTAAAGTTTATGAAGATGTATCAGGAAAACGTATTGTATAGAGAAAGCGTTAAAGTGAGGAGGATTAGTAAATATACAGAGAACATCCAGCACAGGCAGAGGGTTAAAGCGATTAGTAAAGCTAAGAGTATAGCGAAGTATAGAGAAAGCATCGAGCACAGGGAGAAAGTTAAAGCAATTAGTAAAGCTAAGAGTATTAAGAAGTATAGAGAAAGCATCGAGCACAGGGAGAAAGTTAAAGCGAGTTGTAAAGCTAAGAGTATTAAGAAGTATAGAGAAAGCATCGAGCACAGGGAGAAAGTTAAAGCAAGTTGTAAAGCCAAGAGTATAGCGAAGTATAGGGAAAGCATCGAGCACAGGGAGAAAGTTAAAGCGAGTTGTAAAGCTAAGAGTATAGCGAAGTATAGAGAAAGCATCGAGCACAGGGAGAAAGTTAAAGCACTGAGTGTTAGTAAATATGGAGAGGACACCCACCACAGACAGAGGGTTAAAATGATGAGTGTTAGTAAATATAGACAAGACACCCAGCACAGACAGAGGATTAAAATGATGAGTGTTAGTAAATATGGAGAGGACACCCACCACAGACAGAGGGTTAAAATGATGAGTGTTAGTAAATATAGACAAGACACCCAGCACAGACAGAGGGTTAAAATGATGAGTGTTAGGTTGAGTAGGAAGCAGAGGATGGAGAAGTCAGTCGACTTTGGTTTTGTTATGGAGCAGTTTTTGTAAAAGGTCAGAGATGGTCCAGATTTTGTGTGTTGTGTGTGTCATAGGTTGTTTAGAAATCAGGTGCAGAGCTGTGTAAGGGAAGTGTATGGTACAAGTTTAGCTACAGTGGGTATTGCAGAACAGTGCATTAGTGAGAAGTATTTGCATAGATGTAACGATCAGTGTGTTGTGCCTTCTCAGTTGGTGTTGTCTAGCGGTCAGCTGTGGATTTGTCATACGTGTCATCGTAAGATTAGTGCAGGTGAGATGCCAGCTGAATGTTGGAGTAATAACTTGGATGCTGATCCTGTTCCACCAGAACTGGGATGTCTGAATAGTATAGAGCAGCATTTGATAGCCTTGCATATTCCTTTTATGAAAATGTTGGCATTGCCTAAAGGGGGGAGTACATGGTCCAGTGACCTGTGTTCCCGCC
>NW_026081638.1:3232-4764 GCF_006386435.1 Epinephelus moara | reverse complement strand
AGTGAGGAGAAAAATGTGGAACAGACACACACACCCCCACAGAAGTGAAGGGAAGCAGGGAAGCTTTGCTGATATTCAACCAGCTGTGTGTCATCACATTGTGTGCAGATGAACGTTGTCTGACTTCCCCCGGAGATCCCTGCCCGTCGTCATCTGCACACCCCTTTATATTCATTGTCTTGTGTGGCGATCAGCAGTGATGTGGTGGTTCACTTTTACACTGTGATCTGTAGCCTATAATTCGGCTTTAGCTTTTATCTTTGTCTTTTTAACCTGTTGTTGCTGCTGAGTCAGTTTGACATCCTGGATATATCCTTCAAACACAGACTGTAGACCCCTCTGTCTGCTTCTCTCTGGAATCACTCTTTCATTTTTATAAAAATGTATCAAGACTTTATTCAGCCTTCAGAAGTGGTTTTATTTTCACTGTAACGACTTCCCCCCAGTTTTAAAAAGCTTCTCTTTTTTTTTTTAGCTGAAAACAGCTGCCCACCACAGCTATAAAAAGGTTAAGAACAATGAGACCGTAAAATCATAACAATGACCTGAAAGGTGCTAAAACTCTCCTTCCGAGGGGGACTGCAGATAATTCACTGTTGGATCATCAGGATGACAGTTGATATTGTACGTATTTGTTATGTTATACTATCGTTTACATACATTAATTGTAATTTTTCTACTCTATATCTATGTTCTTAACTGTTGCAGTACTTTGCCTTTAATTTTATTTCCTCTCAATGTTTATTGTGTTTCTTGCACACCGTTTGGTTGTAAGTGGAAACCTTGGTATTAAACCTTATTCAGATTCTGATTCTAACTGCTACAACCGTGTGGCAAATATGCTAACACATAATGGGAATTACCTTTAAAGCACTGAAATTAGTATCACGATCATATTATCTTAACAAATGATCCATTTTACTTCACATACTTAAAATAAAATAGCATGTGTGCTCACACTTACGGGCGTATGGTTCCTGTGCTTTGCAGCTGCTGACTTCATATTGTTAGCCCAATATTGTCATTGTGATTCCTGTCCTGTTCGCTCCCTTCACCCATTCTCATTCTAAAGTCATCAAATACCGCTGCTTGGTCAGTGATTTCCATGTCACACACTGACAGCAAAAGGCATCCTTTCATGGTGGTATGATATGCTGCCACAAAAGGCATCCTTTCATGGTGGTATGATATGCTGCCAGGCAGCATCAGTTTATAGCAGCACCGGCCTGCAATAGTTTATAATGGCAGTGGACAACAATGTTATTTAAGGAGCTGGAAAGTCCCCATAGGGTGTGTGGGAGGGATGGGGATGAGGCTGGCTGCACAAAGCACCTTAGGTTAAGATTTTCCTTAAAGTCCAAGTTGACACAAACACAAAACACCCTAAGGTCTTCCCCTTAAAGTTACCCTGAAATGTTTACTTCAGGATTTAAGTTTTTCTCCTTATCTTGGTCTTATACTTAAGGAATTTCTTAAAGTTTGTTAAATTGTTGCACAAAGAACCTTAGTAACCAAAGTAAGGACAAAAACAT
>NW_026081638.1:1696-2792 GCF_006386435.1 Epinephelus moara | reverse complement strand
CCATGATATTTTCATTGGTATCGTACAGTGGGATCCAATTTTGGTACCGTGACAACACTAATCTGGAGGGGGTTCATCTGCAAAAACTAATGAAAAACTAAACAACGATATTCGGTATTCGGCCAAGCGTTTAATATTATTCGGCTTCGGCTACAAATTTTCATTTCGGTGCATCCCTAGATGTTTCTAAACCTAAGCATGTGCTTTTGTTGCACAAGGAAATGAACATAAATTCTAGGAGCTTTGCCAACATTGTAAGTTTATATTGAAAAAGACCGTATGCATCTAAGGTGCAGAAACTGTACATGTCCTGGGAAAAAGGAAATGTATTTTGGAAAGACACATGCATGTAACAGGTGTAAACTGACATGGCGTCCCAGAACATCAACAACAGATGCACCCACACTGACATGGCGTCCCAGAACATCAACAACAGATGCACCCACACTACCTAGAACATCATACGTAGATGTGAAAGTTCACTGACAGAGCTGCAATATGTTACGAGCTGGGAGTGATGCCATGAAAAAATTTCAGCCTCTGTTACGAGTGACACTTTGCTCATTACAAGTAGTCATTTTAGTGCAGCTTTGATATGATGTCTGAATATGATGACCGATTATAAACACATCCTTTCTTCCTTCCTTTGTACCCTGTGCAGGATTTTAGGCATTCTTCCCCCTCACCACCTCTGGCCTGACGGACCCACCAGCCCATCACCATGAACTACCTCCGCCGGCGCCTGTCAGACAGCAGCTTTGTGGCCAACCTCCCCAACGGCTACATGATGGATCTGCAGAGGCCGACCCCTCCAGGTTCATCCACTTCCTCCCCGGCCTCCCCGGCCACAGAGAGGCGGCAGCCCCCGAGCGCCCCGACTCCGGGCCCTAACCCAGCTTCGGGCCCGGCCCCAACTTCAGGCACAGGGAGCTTCCTCAGCTCCTTCTCCAGTGTGGTGAAGAGTGCTCAGATGGCCCAGAACGTCGCTGCAGCTGCACACGCCAAATCAGCAGCAACAGCAGCTGAAGGAGCCTCAACGGGAAGCAGCCAGCCACCTAAACCTGTCATACGCAAGCCCAAGATCCTGCTCATCATC
>NW_026081638.1:0-1060 GCF_006386435.1 Epinephelus moara | reverse complement strand
GGAACACCTCATCCGGGCCGACGACAGGTACCAGCCAGGCGTCGACAGGGTCCAGCGAGTGCCGAGAAATAAAGAGGCGAGGCACCGCTCCATACTCAGTCCAAGAAGCCGTGGAAGTGCTCGCCAAACAGGCCTTCAGCCTTACCAGCCGACCGCTGCGTTTTACGCCGGAGAGGTGGAGCTGGGGCGCAGCAGAGGTGAGCTGGGATCCCTGATAGGAGCGGGGGCAAAGTTTTCCCGTCTTGTTGCTTCATTCATCCCCAAAACAAACACATGCGGGAGCCAGGTAAGCATCTTTACGACAATACGCGCTAGAGCACATGGGAAATGTAGGCTTCATTCCAGCAAAACACTACCGCTTTTGTCCACTGGGTCGCCAAAATCAACTCAAAATTAAAGTTCCTTGTAGGGGCTTTAAATCAGAAGTTAAACACTACTTATCAGCAACCAGGAGTGTTTTTACGTCTGGGAATATTTTTATCTTAATTCTAGAGTTGCAAGAAACTACCTTTTCGCCATAATTTTTAAGTTATTAACTTCTTTGGACTTTTTTCCCCCCCCGCTCAATACCTCCACTGGTTGGCAACTGATGGATGTTTGGTAAAGAGGGGTGGTGAGTTTATTGCAATGCTGGGTGTCAAAGAAAAGGTTTCGTCTCTCTGATGCTGAGGAGGAGGCGACTGTACACCACTGGGTGAAGTGGGCCACCGAGTAGGCATCTGTAGTATGTATCGAACTTGAAAAATTTCAAGTCTTAAGTTCAAGACAACAAATACAAAAATATGAATGGAGAATACCGACATCAGTACCACCCTGAGTGTACTTTACCTTTTCCTCTCGTCATTTCTGTACCTTGTGAAGACAGTGTCTTTGTACCTCTGTCTGATATCTTTACTTTGTTTGATTTCACCCAGTGCATTCCACAAAATCACCCCACAAATTAGAGATGTCCCGATCCAGCTTTTTCACTTCCGATCCGATACCGATATTACAGCCTTGAGTTTTGGCCGATACCGATCCGAGCGTGTATTATACATATTCACTTATTTTGTTGTCAGTC
>NW_026081637.1:6871-7233 GCF_006386435.1 Epinephelus moara | reverse complement strand
ACAGACAAACAGACAGACAAACAGACCAACGCCGGCGAAAACATAAACATAAATAAAGAAATAAAAACAAGACAGCTGTTGGCAACTAACGCTATTGCTGCTGCAGCTACTATTAGGCTACTACTGTTATCCAAACTAATTAAAGGAAGCAAAGATTGTTTAACCTATAATTCCACATTATGTTGTCTTCTTTCCACAGCAAATAAATGATTTCCTTTTAAGGAATGGCTCAGAGAAATGCCGTCTAGCAAAGTTAAATATTTTCACCACCATTTTAGTTATGAAATAGCCTCACATATGATATTCAAGGTGCACGCACACACAAGCAGGATCTCACACACATAAAACGTGACTGGAATTAA
>NW_026081637.1:0-5068 GCF_006386435.1 Epinephelus moara | reverse complement strand
GGGGGGTTCGGTGCCTTGCTCAGGGGCACCTCGGCAGTGCCCAGGAGGTGAACTGGCACCTCTCCAGCTACCAGTCCACGCTCCATATTTTTTGGTCCGGACGGGGACTTGAACAGGCGACCCTCCGGTTCCCAACCCAAGTCCCTATGGACTGAGCTACTGCCGCCCAATTTGTCTGCAGTTGGGTCCAATCCTGCATTTCTAGAGTTTGTCTGCAGTTGGGTCCAATCCTGCATTTCTAGAGTCGGGACACATGTTAAAAGTCAGTAGCCATTTTAATCTCAACTTCCAGAACAGGGAGCTAAACATTTTTCTCACAATATTTTTTTTTTTACGTGACAATAGCACAATATTGAGGTCAAACTACAGATATTGGTCCTTGTTGTTTCCAGGCACTTTGGGTTTCTCCAGTAAAAAATACGTGTTGTCACTGAGCTGTGATGAACCTGTAGATTGAGAAAAAATGACAGAATTTCATCCAGTGTCATCTGAGCTAAAGTTACCATCTGTTTCTTCTCTTTTACTTTGGTAAAGCAGAATTTTATTTCTGTTATTTCCAGTTTTAAACTCAGTACATATGTGTTCAAGTTACCTTTATTTTTTTCATCAGTGAAAGTGTTGCCAATCAAAGAATATGGGGACTCTATATGCAGAGATGTGTCTGTGAGAAGAGATCAAATATAATGAATATATAGTGTTTATAACCAGAAATATTTGTTAAAATGAGAGTGCTGTCTTTACTGGTCTTCTTCTGCACTGGAGGAAGATCTGGGATGGTTGAGTACGAAGGATCATTTTGGTTTGATCCAGCTATTCCAAAATTTGCCAACAAGCATAATTAATCAAATGAAAATACCCGAAGACAGTACAAAAGGTTGCTAGGAGTTCATTTTTTTTACCTGAAAAACCTGCCATGCAGTATGTGGCTGTTGGTTCTGCCAAGCTTCCTCCACCTGCCCAAATAAAAGGTGTTTTAGGTAGTGTTGTATTTTCTTGTTTGATTTGTAAAATGCAGAAAATATTAATGCATTTTTGCATATGAAGATCTGATTAAGATTTCTCACCATTTGTTGGCTGCAACAAAAATCCATCCTGTATCTCGTCATAGACGTGAAATCTTTCTTCATTTCCTGTGAAAAAGGTTGTGAAAGTCACAATATTAGTAATCCACTTATATCAATTTTTTATTTTTATTTTTTTTTCATGTCAGGTTTTATTCACCTCGTCTTTTCAACCTGCGTCTCTGAGTGAAGTAGATGATGAAGATGATGATGATGACGAGAACAAGAAAGGAGAAAACTACTCCACACACCAAACGAAGAACTGGTTGATGGTCTTTAGAAGCAGCTGGAAGACAAAGTATGAATTAAGAATATTCCGAACAAATAAGACATCATTTACAAACTGTTACAGTTAGTTGCATGTGTAATTTCAGTACAGTTACATACATTTGATTCTCACGGATATAGAACAAGCCTACCAGGCTGAGGCCCAGGGGCCCACAGTGTCAGACTAGGGGTGGGACAAAAAATCATTTTTGCAATATATTGTTGTGCTCTCTCTCGCAATAAATAATCGATACACTGAAGGCAAATATCGATATTTTATTACAACACACACTCAATGGATTTGCCCCGTTATCACCGTCAGTACTTAATGTCTCCTGCCCTGTTTGTGGGGGCGCTAATCCAGTAAATGAGGGTAAAAACCGTAAAGTGGGCGTAAGCAGCGGCCGGTGAAGAAGACGAGTCGAGCAGATGCAACTAGAGTGCAGCACAGGCCGCATATTTCTGTCCGAACCTGACAGTCATTCTGATTTGTTATGTCCGAAACCAAACCGAGCCCGACATTATTTAATAACTAAAGCACTGAGTTTGTGTCACACAGTTGTTATGGTTACAGGCTATTTAACAGGCCGGGCGTGCGCCGTGTGCTCCGCGGAAAGGGAGACCTCCGTGTTTGAGACGGGAGCGGGCGGCGGGAGGTCTGAGGCTTCCAGCGAGGGGAGAGGGAGAAATATAACAAAATAAGACAAAATAGGAGACACCTGTCTCCCTCTTTTATTTTATTTTCAGCGTTTAATCAAGGCGGAGGCGAGCGGGGGGAGGTCCGAGACTTCCAGTGAGGGGAGAGATACAAACAAACAGCCAATGTGTGTGTGTGTGTGTTCTGTTCAGGTGTTGTCACGTAAATAACAGTGCCCAAGCAATAAACAGGACAGACAATAGGATTTTATTTATTTTTACACTACATTTTCACTGAAAGCTGACCAAATCCGACCCGAGCCCGAATACAATTTATACATTTTTGACCGAACCCGGCCTGAGCCCGTCGGGTACCGTCAGGATCCGTCGGGACCCGTCGGGCTCGGATCAGGTAGCCACACTCTAGATGCAACAACAGAAATGTGTTAAGTTTTGGAATGAATGCAGATATCGTGTATCGTAATATTATCGTTATCGAGGGCCAAATATCGCCACAGTATCGAATCGTGAGTCACTTGTATCGTCCCACCCCTAGTCAGGACCCCAGGCCCTCATCTGCAAAATGTCCCTCAAATTACCATACAGGAAAAAAAACCCTCAAAAATACCAGAAAGACTCACAAAAAGATCACAGATAGATGCAACGAGACACAAAGTAACCACAAAAATGGGCAAACAACCACAAAGAGACACAAAACAATTACAAAGAGTTGGAAAGGAACTGCAACAAGACACAACATAGCTATAAAAACTGCCAATTAACCACAAAGAGGCACAAAATGACTACAAAGGCATGTAAACAAACTGCAAAGAGAAATCTTTACAAAGAGTGACTGCAAAGAGGCTCAAAATAACTAAAAAAATGGGCAAAACAACCACAAAGAGACACAAAATGACTACAAAAGGATGCAAATGAACTGCAGAGACACAAAATAACTACAAACATGGGCAAAACAACCACAAAGAGACACAACATAGCCACAAAGACATGTAAACAAACTGCAAAGAGGCACAAAACGACAACAAAGAGATGCAAAAGAACTGCAAAGAGACACAAATTAACTAAACAATGGACAAAACAACCACAAAGACACAAAATGACTACAAAGAGATGCAAAGGTACTGCAATGAGACACATAATAACTACAAAAACTGGGCAAAATAACCACAAAGACACAAAACAACTACAAAGACATGCAAACAAACTGCAAAGAGACAAAAAATAACTTCAAAAATGGGCAAAATGACCACAAAGAGACAAAACCATCACAAAGAGATGCAATGGAACTGTAACGAAACACAAAATAACTACAAAAAATTGGCCACAAAGAGACACAAAGAAACCAGAAATACAAAACAAATTACTACAAAGAGACACAAAACCACAAAAACTGCATAATAACTACAAAAAGACAAAAAATGGTAACAAAAACATAACCAGCCCTAAGTCTGTGTCTTGCTCCTGCAGTAGAGGTGGTGGGACCGTTAGTATATCTGTGCCCGTGGGCCCATTGTCTCATAATCCACCCATGTTAATTATGTATCTTATAGCTTAGAACTAATGGTTGCATTGTATAATTGTAATGTATTGTAATTGTTGTAAACTGTGTTATACGTACATTTATATGTTCCTGTTGTTGTTGTTGTTGTTGTCGTTGTTGTCATTGGTGTTGATGTCTTCTTACCTCCTGTGTGGGGCAGAGAAATACATTATCCCAGCTTTCTAAGACTGATCACCTTATATTTATTTTATGATCAGTTTCATCTTAGTCTTCTTGTCCTTTTCACCATGTTTCCTGTTCTGACGCTTTTTCTTTGCTGTAGTCGTACTTGTAGAGATGGTGGCTCTCAAAGGTGGTGTTGATTGTACAGTTGTTGCAGGGGGAGGTGCTGCAGTTTTTGATGGTGTTGCTGCTGAAGTCTGTCTTGTTTTGGGCGTAGACCTAGTTGTTAAGGTTGTTGGTGTCTTAGTACCTTCAGAGTGACAAAGAAGACAGGGCACAAATAAGTACTTTACCACAGAAAGTCATGAGATCATACAGTCATTTTGAAATAGGGGAGGATGTGGCCTCTGTGGAGTGTCCTCATGGCTTATACACGTGTAATGCAGACACTGCTGTTTGCTTGACTTGTCATGTTTAGAGATAAATTAACCATCAATTTTCATTAGTGGGTAGCATTCGCCTGGGCAAAACAACCACAAAGACACAAAATGACTACAAAGAGATGCATAGGAACCACAGAGATGCAAAGGTACTGCAATGAGACACAAAATAACTACAAAAACTGGGCAAAACAACCACAAAGACACAAAACGACTACAAAGACATGCAAACAAACTGCAAAGAGACAAAAAATAACTTCAAAAATGGGCAAAATGACCACAAAGAGACAAAACAATCACAAAGAGATGCAATGGAACTGTAACGAAACACAAAATAACTACAAAAAATTGGCCACAAAGAGACACAAAGAAACCAAAAATACAAAACAAATTACCACAAAGAGACACAAAACCACAAAAACTGCATAATAACTACAAAGAGACAAAAAATGGTAACAAAAACATAACTAGCGCTAAGTCTGTATCTTGCTCCTGTAGGAGAGGTGGTGGGACCTTTGGTATATCTGTGCCCGTGGGCCCATTGTCTCATAATCCACCCATGTTAATTCTGTATCTTATAGCTTAGAACTAATGGTTGCATTGTATTGTAATTGTAATGTATTGTAATTGTTGTAAACTGTGTTATACGTACATTCATATGTTCCTGTTGTTGTTGTTGTTGTCGTTGTTGTCGTTGTTGTCATTGGTGTTGATGTCTTCTTACCTCCTGTGTGGGGCAGAGAAATACATTTTACCAGCTTTCTAAGACTGATCACCTTATATTTATTTTATGATCAGTTTCATCTCACTCTGAAGGTACCAAGACACCAACAACCTTAACAACTAGGCCTATGCCCAAAACAAGACAGATTTCAGCATCGACACCATCAAAAGCTACAGCACCTCCCGCTGCAACAACAACTGTACAATCAACACCACCTTTGAAAACCACCACTTCTACAGATACAACTACAGCAAAG
>NW_026081636.1:0-1697 GCF_006386435.1 Epinephelus moara | reverse complement strand
TTACTGTTGTGCACTCTGAGTGGTTTTTAATTATCCTTTTTCCACAGGTTCCTCACTCAGCAACAAAGTCCAACAGACTCCTACTGAAATGTACGCTGAAACTGGAAAAACAGCCGATATCAGCTGTTCACACAATGTTCAGGACTATAACCGAATCCTCTGGTACAAACAGTCAAAGAACAAACAAATGCAGCTCCTGGGATACATGTATGGTGGTAAGGGTACTCCTGAGGCTGGACTGAGTGTGAAGATAGAAGGGCGTGCAGATAAAGGCCAAAACTGCACATTAACAACTGAAGAACTCAGCCTGAACAGCAGTGCAGTGTACTTCTGTGCTGCTAGTAAACACAGTGCTACATAACACTGATCCTCAGTACAAAAACCTCCCCATAACACATTTTTTAATCTCCGTTTCACAGCTCACAGCCCCTTGCACCTGCATTTAACCATTCTAACCACTGTTTGTATTCCCTCTGATCCAGATCAGTTATTATAACCGGAGGTTCCTTACAGTACGTCCCCAACAGCAGCCTCATAGATTCATGACTGCAGAGGCTACATCTCACTGAAACAGGATCAGTAATATGACTTCTATTCTTGTCTTGTTGAATTTTAGTGTTGCTGCTGACTGTCTGCCTGGCTCCAGAATTTTCAATCCACCCACTCATTAACTGTTTGTATGATTTCCTATAAAAAGTCATGCACCCAAATTTGTACATATCCCATGTCATCATGAGCAAGTAATTCCTGCGTAACCCAGGTATTTTGGAAGGCAGGGATCATGTGACCAGTGCACTGACGGGAGCAAACAAAGAAGCTGTCTATAAGGAGAAAGGTTGGGGTGGTGGATGGGTTGCAAAACACAGGACTTTCCCCTGGGACTTTTGCTAAGAGACAGAAGTTCAGTTCCAAGTGAACTGTGAGTCATTTTAAGTTATGTCCTCACCATGTTTCTTTTCCTAAACCTAACCACAGTAACTTTAACTGCCTAAACTTCGGTAACATTACTTTAATTTAGTAACTTTATGTTAAGGGCGAAACATTATTCCTGGAGCGCCAATTTGTAAGATATCATACAGTTGAGTGTGCATTTTCGTAGGATAGGATAGGTTCTATGAGGATACATGGATCGGTGCCATGGGCAGGTCTAACGGTGTTGTAAAGCTATGAGAGCTTATATCGGGCCCGAAAAATCCAGCCCGACCCCACCCGAGCCTGCGCATGTTCTGTCCGAGTCTGGCCTGGCCCAGTCCTTTAACTGTAACTACGAGCCTGGTTTAAACCCGACATTTTTTTAAGGATACGAACGTGGACACTGAAGGCTGACTCTCGTCTTTCTTTCCATGGCAAGCCTTCCTCATGTGCCTCTGAAGTGTCGAGGTCCCCGTCTTTTTGCTGTCATATGCCAGCATCGTGCTGCATTTGGTACACCCGACGAAGCCAACACACACGTTGTCACCATCGAAAACTCACATGTGCGCGGCCAGTGGCGCTGTCAAGGGGAGGCCGCAGCCCCACCCCCCAGGTGTGGTAAGTAGTTGATTCCATAGCTTAGGTCTATTATAAGGAGGAGCCCGACCCTTCCAAGCCCGAGGATAGTGGTGGGAATTTACGGCCCGACATGGCCCATGGGTCGGGTGAGGTTCGGGTCAGGTTTGGGCTCAGGCAGAGAATCTAAGCTCTAGAAGCTATCACCA
>NW_026081635.1:0-1425 GCF_006386435.1 Epinephelus moara | reverse complement strand
ACATGCTATACTATGACTTTTTATGATTTTGGACGACATGCTATACTATGACTTTTTCATGATTTCGGACGACATGCTATACACTGAAGTTTTTTCATAATTTTGGACAACAAACTATACTATGACATTTTTTCATGATTTTGGACGACATGCTATACTATGACGTTTTTCCATAATTCCAACAACATACAATACTATGGCATTTTTTCATAATTTTGGACAACGTGCTATACTATGACATCTTTTTTATGATTTCGGACGACATGCTATACTATGACGTTTTTTCATGATTTCGGACGACATGCTATACTACAGTATGAAGTTTTTTCATAATTTTGGACAACAAGCTATACTATGACGTTTTTTCATGATTTTGGACAACATGCTATACTATGAAGTTTTTTTTATAATTTTGGACGACAAACTATACTATGAAGTATTTTCATAATTTTGGAAGACATGCTATACTGTGAAGTTTTTTTATAATTTTGGACGACAAACTATACTATGAAGTTTTTTCATAATTTTGGACGACATGCTATACTATGACGTTTTTCCATAATTTTGAACAACATACAATACTATGGCATTTTTTCATGATTTTTGACGACATGCTAACGATGACGTTTTTTAATGATTTTGGACGACTTTTTTTTATGATTCTCAACGACATGTCATACTATGATGTTTTTTCATGATTTTTTTGACTACAAACAATACTGATTTTGGACAACATGCTATACTATGACATTTTTTAATGTTTTAATGGTTTTTGGTGACAGAGTATGCTTTGAGTTTTGTTCTTGTTTTTTAATGACATAATATACTTGGCTTTGTCTCTGGAGCCTTTGTGCTCCACTGTCTGGCAGGTTCCCCCATATTGCAGCAACGCCTGGATCATGTGTCGTGGTCATACTGCTGCTGTGGTCCTGCCTGATGCCTCCTTCTACTGCTGTTATTATGAGTCATACTTCTACTGTTATTACACACATTAGATTATTATTGCCACATACATATACTATCATCATTTATATGAATGATCTTTCAGACCAGTTAAGAAACTGTTAAACAGGTTGTATGGTTGGTAGTGTACTTATTAACATCTTATGTATGCCGATGATTTGGCAATTGTTTTGCCTAGCAGTGCTGGGTTTCAAGAGCTGCTCAACAAACGTTCTGATTATGGTGTAAAATTTGATGTGAATTATAACGCTAAGAAGAGTTCTGTTATGATTTGCAGAGTAAAAGGGGATAAGGACCTCACTTTTCCACCTTTCTACCTGTCAGGACAAGTGCTCCCTGCTTGCTCTAAAACTAAATATCTGGGACACATCATCACTGATGATATGACGGATGATGATGATATGAATAGACAAAATCGTATTTTATACATGCAGGCAAATTTGTTGACCAGAAGATTTTCCT
>NW_026081634.1:0-1226 GCF_006386435.1 Epinephelus moara | reverse complement strand
CTTATACGTTTTGAGACTTTGTTCCCAGACTAAAAGAGATTCTTCCCATTTGGTTAATCGCCAATTCCTTTTGTTTTAACTTACGGGTTTGCAGAGGCGGTCCTGGCTAGTTTTATGCCCTGGGCGAACTATCCGTCAGCAACCCTGCGGGTTTGAGAGTTGTACCAAGGAGCGAACTTTCTTTGCTTTGTTAACGTCTTTTTAAGAGGTGCTACAGAGTCGAGTGTTGTTCACAGCGAGCCTACGGCGCTATCGACAGGACGATCACTTCGGGAGAGTTTAAAGTCAGTACAGGAAACCTCTGTTACTGAAGGACATGGTATTAAATTTAATGACGAAGGAATTATTTCCTTAAATTTTGCGACAGCGCTATCTGATAAACATCTAGTATAGTACCTGTTGCTGAGTGGCGTGTAATCGAGTAAAAAGAAATCAAAAGTTATTAAATAATGATCTGATAGAGAGGGATTCTGTGGAAAGACTGTTGGGTTATTAATTTCAATTCCATACGTCAGAACTAGATCGAGGGTATGGTTAAAACAATGAGTGGGTTTATGTACACACTGACTGAAACCAGTGGAGTCTATCTGATCTGATTTAAGAACTAAACTGGATAAAAACTCTGAGAATTCAAATACAAGTTCAGAATACGGACCAGGAGCACGGTACACTATAACAAATAAAAGTGGCTGCGAGGTTTTCCAGGTCGGATCTAAAAGACTAAGAAAAAGGCTTTCAAATGAATTACAATCTAGTTTAGGTTTAGGACTGATTAATAGACTAGAGTTAAAAATGGCTGCAACTCCCCCTCCTTGGCAGCTGCCTCGAGGAGTGTGGGTATTATTATGACTGGGAGGAGTGGATTCATTTAGACTGACATATTCATTTTGACACAGCCAGTTTTCAGTGAGACTGAGTAAATCAATATGATTATCTGATATTAATTTGTTGATTAACACTGTTTTAGATGATAGACCTGATATTTAACAGTCCGCATTTAATTCTCCTGTTTTGTCTTTCTGTCACAGAGGAGGTTTTAGTTTTTATGAGGTTGTTATGCACAACTCCTCTTTGTTTAATTTTAGATTCAGATCATTTAGGTGGTCAGGGGACAGACACCGTTTGTATAAAACTATGGGTGGGTAACTGCACTAGAGCCTCAGAGAAGCGAGTAGGACTGTGACTCTGATTTCTGGTCTCAACTCTGGGTTGTCAGGGTTTTGAAT
>NW_026081633.1:2827-10823 GCF_006386435.1 Epinephelus moara | reverse complement strand
TGTTTAAATTTGTTTGATGATCTGAAACATTTAACCGGGAAAACATGCAAAAAAGTAAGAAATCAGGAAGGGGGCAAACACTTTTTCACACCACTGTATCTAGGCATTAAATTCTTCTCCAAGCTGTCAGAGTTGTTCCACTTGAACTTCACTCCGCTACTAAAAACAGTACAAGACGACTTAAACCGATTGATGACATTACCACTTTCAATTATAGGACGCATAGCCACAATAAAAAATGATGATATTACCAAGAGTCAACTACTTATTTACAATGATCCCAACCCAACCTACAGCAAAATGGTTTAACACACTGGACACACTAACAACAACAACAACAATCTATTGGAAAAACAAAAAAACCAGAATAAAACTTAACACATAACAATCCAAACGTCACGGAGGCCTAGAAGCACCAAATTTCCACCATTACTATTTAGCAAATCAGTTACAATACCTCATCAAATGGATTCATGCAACTCATCACCAACACTCATGGATAGATATAGAACAAACAAAATGCCAAGACATAGCACTAACTGACCTGCCCTTCATCAGTGACACAATCAAACACCACAGCTGCTTTAAAAATACTGCAATCACCACAACTCTGACAGCTTGGTGGAAAGTCAATAAAATAAAAAACTACAATCTCACCTACCACTCAAACACCCATATGGAACAATCCAGACTTCACTGCAAATAAATCACCTCTAACAGGCACCAAATGGAAAGAAAAAAGGAATCACGCACCTCCACCACATTTTTAACCACTCTTTTACCATTCCAACAACTTATTGATACATATGGCCTTGAAACACAACACTTTCTACAATATATCCAATTAAAAAATACAATCAAAACAAAATTAGACATCTAACACACACCTAGAACAACCACAACTACTGGACAGCATCAATAAAATCACGAAATCAAATTAAAAAAAAAAAACCACACTCAAAACTGTATAAACTTATATCCTCCACTGACAATACACATCATATTCCAATAAACAAATGGGAAAAGATCTTAACATTAACACTGACAACCAATTCTGGAACAACATTTGCAACAACATTTTCAATATGTCCAGGAACACTAACATAAGACTGATACAATACAAGATCATCCACAGAACTCACATCACACAACACAAAATGCATTTAATGGGGTTGGCCAATTCAGACACATGCATTCATTGTACACTCAATACAACAGATGACCACCTCCACACACTCTGGCTCTGTCCACCAATTCAACAATTCTGGAGAGAAGTAACCACCATACTAGCACAATTCACTGGCTGTAACATCCCACTATGCGCGTCCATTTGCTTACTTGGCAATATGGATACATTTAATACAAATTCAAAACAAATCATAACACCCCTGCTTGTAGCCCTAACTATCGCCAAAAAAAAGGTTTATTATTAAACTGGAAAAATAGGAAAAAGGTCAACATCACACAATGGCTGGATCTATTAACACAACAGATATCAATGGAAAAACAATCAACTTTACAGACAAACCAATTGGAACAATTCAATAATATATACGTAACGATTCTCAGCGCAATTCCTTTGCCGGTGAGCTGATGCCACAACATTAATATAAGCAAACATAGGCATGTAGCTGGGGGGTGCCATAAAATAAAACGTGTATATGGGAACATATCAACAGAAAGAAGATCACCAAACAAAACCCACCCTGTAACCCAAAATTCAAACCCAAACAGTGTCATGAACTTTGGCACAGACCACGACTCAGACCGGTTTCACACAGTAAAACAGGATTTATTCCAGGCAGCGGTAAATACACAAGGAAGCAGTACAAACCAGGCAGAGGTATCCAAGACGTGAGGCAAAAAGGCAAGGTCAAAAAACAGGCAAGGATCAAACACACTATGACTATGACTATGACTATGACTATGACTGAGAGAAACGCTGGAATGTGAGCAGAGAGCATCGACGAACTGGCAATGAGACAAGACACACGAGGGAATATATGCAGGGCTGATGGGGAGTGATTAGACACAGGTGCGGGAGACACAATCAGGGATCAGGTGCACACAGACGGGGAGGGGGCAGGGCAGACAGGAACCTGGAACAGAGATAGCGGTGAGTGATCACAAAATAAAACAGGAAGNGGAAACACAAATCAACATTATCTCCATCATTCATCTGACTATTCAGTGTTTCTAATGTGTTTATTAGTGTGAATCCACTGAACGCTCCTCACAGGATCCAGCTGCCAGCAGCAGTATCAGAGCTACAGAGAACATGGTTGATGTTGAAGCTGAACTGATGTGAGCTCTTCTGTCCTCTCACTGACACACACACACTTCACTTCTTTATGGGGCAACACACAAGGAGGCTGATTTACATACTGATGACAGTAAAGGTTTATTTGAATGAATCAAAATGAAGATGAAATGTTCAGGTGTTGTTCTTCATCTCACACAAAGAGAATACACCTTTTAGATTGTTGAGGAAAATATCTTTTTCTAGAATTTAACTCATTAAAATCACCATGAAGTTGTCTCAAGTCTAATTCAATTATGATACAGGTAATAACTGCAGGTGTTTTAGATAAAGATGTCATGAAAGAGACACTGATGTTTGAGGATTCACACAAGCTATTTAAACCAAGTTGTCAGCTGAAGTTGTTTCTTCACTTGAAAGATTCATATACATATCATGATGTATCAGTGATGGTGATTCAAGAGAATTTAATATGATGAAAACAGTTGCTGTTAAATTAGATTAAGAATTGTTTTTAATAAAATCTAAAGTCTGTTTCTCTCTGTACTGTAACAGTGAGCTGGTGTTGAAATCATTAGTGGTCTGAGGGCTCCTCCTCTGGTGGCTTCATGTTACAAGTGTTCAGGCACTGAGGGGTTTTTTTTCAGGTCTACTGATGCTTTGTGTCACTGTGGCTCTCTGGCACAGTAATACACAGCAGTGTCTTCAGGCTGCACATTCTGTCCGTTTAGAGTCACTGTGTTGCTGGAAGAGTCTAAGCTGATACTGAACTTGTTCTTCAGTGAATCTTTATAGTATGAGTATCCAGTTGATTTCATTCCAATCCACTCCAGTCCTTTCCCTGCAGGCTGTCTGATCCAAGCTGTGTAGTAGCTGTCCATAGAATAAGAGACCTGACAGGTGATGGTCAGACGTTGACCTGGCTGCACAGTCACAGAGGCTGGCTGTGTCAACTGTTCACACTTCACACCTGTTAAAAAGAGAAAACGTTTTGTAACAAATGATCAAATTAACAAAAGAAGAACTGTTGACTTTGACAAATCCAGAGAGACTCACATCCAGCTGCCAACAGCAGCAGCAGAGCTACAGAGAACATGGTTTATGTTGAAACTGACGTGCTGTGAACTCCACTGACAGCCTGATGTGATGCTTTTATAGCTGAGTAACAAGGAAGCTCACTGAGTTTGCATAGAATCAAACATATGAAGCATCAATGTAGGTCTAACTGGAGCCAATAGAAGAGTCTGTTCAGTGTTATTATATCTGCAGAGAGACAACAAATCACCTCTGCTTTACATTTGATCCATATTCCAGCATTTGCATGCAACCATTGCTAACTTTGTTTTACTGTCAATATTTTGTATCATCTACTTACTGCATTTATTAATTCATTTACTGGTTCACTTACTGTACTGACATGATTACTGTATTTGCTGTACACAGACATAAAGTGACAGCAGCCAGAATCATGTCAATTAAATAGTATAAAAACTTCAGTCTGATGCGGCTGGTTTGAATAAATTCTTTTTAACAGTTTCAGTGTTTGTAGTTGTTGGAAAACAGCTGCTCAGGAACTGAAATGTTTCACAAACTGCAGTAAAATAAATATTTCAATGGCGGTGAAAACTTTGGTAGTTTTTACATTTCTGAGTTACTTTTTGTGTTAATCAACACTGATTACCTTCATCTGTGTGGTTGTGTCACATATATATGCACATTCCTTTATTGCAACAAACTGTCAGTATTGTCTCACATCTTTTCTGGATATTTCTCTGCAGACACAATAATAATTCTTTGATGATTATATTAACACAATTTGAATATGAAAAACCTCTCTATATCTTTTATGTTGAGAAATAATATCCCTCAGTTTTCAGGACTTCATAATGCAGGGACAAAGATGAATTCATGGTTTCATACAGGAAATGTTTCTAATGGAAACTATAGGATATCAAAAGACATATAATACAGAATATAAGAATTAAAAACATGATGTAATGTATTTTAATGTAAATAATATTGATACTAATGATATAAACAAATTCATCATAAATTCTCAATGCTTGTGCAGCCTGGAAGATACTGTAGGTTTTTGTACAGCTGCTCAACCAACTCCAGTCACTGTGTGTCTCGAGCACAATAATAAACAGCAGAATCTTCAGTCTTCAGACTGTTCATCTGCAGATACACCTGCTGTCTGCTGTTGTTTCTGGAGATGGTGAACCGGCCTTTGACTGACTGAGAGTAGTAGATGCTGCTACTGCTACTACCGATGTAAGCGATCCACTCTAGTCCTTTTCCAGGAGCCTGTCTGATCCAGTGCATCCCGTAGCCACTGATTGTCAATCCAGAGGCTGTACAGGTCAGTCTGTGAGATTCTCCAGGCCTTTTGATCACTGGTTCAGATTCTGTCAGAGTCTGACCATCAACACCTGTCAAGACAGCAAAGAAAACCATGAAATGTCAGAAACACAAATGAGAACTGTGTCAAGTCAAGATGAGGTAAAATCTTCACCTGCCCAGCAGATAGTTAAAAGCAGCAGTCCTGTCCTATAGTCCATCATGTTAAACTGTGTGTCCACTGTTCTCTGTCCTCCTCTCTGCGGTCAGATAAGTAGAGGTGGAAGATATCTGAGTTTTGCATTGACTCCTCCTTTTACATAATCAGAGTCTTCTGTTCAATCTCTCCTTAAAATTAATTTTCATATTCTTGCTTTTTTCCCAACTAACAGTATTTGTGTGATTTTTTTAAAGAATCATTTCTGTCATCATCTCTCATGACAACCTGATGTTTTTTTTATCCTTGTTTTACTGTAAGTCTCTTTTTTTGACATGTAAACTTCTTTGTTTTTTTTGCTGTGAGACGTCCAATGCAATGTTAAAATAATGGAATATTGCGGCTGTTTGTAAATATATAGGAAAAAAAATGTTTGAGTGCATGTAGTATGAAAATCAACTTGAAGGCTTGGTTTGAAAAAGGCAAACATTTCATGTCACCTGACATGACAACATGAAAATTGACATATTTTCACACACTCTCATGAGCAACCTTCATTTGCATTTTGTTGATGAATCTTTACATTTAAACTGAATCAGCTGATCGTGTAAACAGCGTGTCTTCCAGAGGGAACATGAAGAGAAGTCATTTATTATGTAAGGATCATAATTGTTTCAGTGAAAGAGCTTATATAGACTTTTATTCCACCATTTACATGGTTAATTTAATGATAGGATTTACTGTATAAAATGTCTTAAAACTCATGAAGTTAGTGCAGGTTAATGTAAAAAATAAAGTAATGTATGACACAGAGCTCAGCCAAGCAAGACGTTACTGTAGTTAAACTCATGTTGTGATCACAGTCAGGTTGTCTTCTTATAAGTGCAGATGTTGCCATGAGTCATGGTAAACTGTCCCAAAACACTGAGACATACTTTATCATTTGTTAACTGGACGTCATTCAGTGGAAATTGTGTTTTCAAAGCCCTGACATGCTTCAGTGCTTCTCATACAGACATCAGTGTTGTTCAGTGTTTGTACAGCTTTGTCGTCTCATGTGTCACTGTGGCTCTCGTGCACAATAATAAACTGCAGAGTCTTCTTCTTTCACACTCTTCACCTCTAAGTACACAAGATTTCTGGAAGTGTCTTTGGTGATGGAAAACTGGCCTTGGAGACTCTGGGCAAATATGGTGCCAGTTCCACCATCAATGCGTCCGATCCATTCCAGTCCTTTCCCTGGTTTCTGACGGATCCAGTGCAGCCAAGCCAGAGACAGTCCTTCCACTTTACAGGACAGAGTGACTGATCCTCCAGCTCTGCTGACCACTGGCTCTGAGGAGGTGAGCGACTGGCCCTGAGCAGCTGAAAGACACACAGAGTTTAGATAACCAGGGAGCCAGCAGACATCCAAAGATCCTTCTCTCCTCCTCCACAGGACACCGACTTCACTCACCTGAAATCAGAGCCAAGAGGACGACACTCTGTACAACTGTCATGGTGGGAACTTGATTGAGTCTAAACCTGTAAAGGCTGTTATGGTGGATATATACTGTGTAGACAGAATGGGTGGGGATTGTACATCAGTGTGTGGATTTGCATTTTAGCAGTTGGAGTTTGTGAAGGAGTGCTGGACTCTGAGAGAGAGAGAGTTCAAAACAGACTGAGACACCAGCATTAAAGATGTTGTTCAGTGTTTCTCCTTTTCTTAATTTACACAACATGCTGCACTGTCAGTCTCATTAGTTAGCTTAAGAAGTGATTGGTCACCTCAGTGAGGTGGATTACTGCTCACAGAGGAAGAATGTGACAAAGTAAGACATAGTTTTTCCTCTATCAGCCCAAGAAGTGAAAGTTTGTCTCATTGCAGTATCACTTATTCATTCAGCTTCCATCACAATGTCTCTCAGGCACAAGAACAAACAGCAGGTCCTTTAGTCTCCTGGCTGTTTATCTTGTAATCTATATGAGATGGTGAGCAAAAAGAAAGTAAGCTCACAGTAGATGTGAGTATGAAGCTGCAGTTCAGGGTTTGAATGTCAGACAGTTGATATTAATGAGAACAGCAGATCTGAGTTTCTCCTCATCGTGACAGAGGAGAGAGAAACTTGACACTGACTGCCATCTAGTGTTTTTATATCCAGAACTGCAGCATTATCTTTCACTACAATGTTGTGTCCTGCATCATATGTCATATAATAAATACATTTATGTGGCTTAAATATGTACATGTAGCATTTCTTTCAATCATACTGTACATTGATTTCAGCAGATTGTTTCACTGTCTCTGGCTGTTATGTGAGGTAGTAGTGATTACAGTAACACATTTTTTGATTAATGTGTTTAATTGTTGGTAGGTAATGATGTGTCGTCTTGATTTTATTAAAAACTACAACAGCACAAGATAAAAATATAAACATAATTCTTCCTTGTTGTCTTTCAGCACAGTAAGAATGAGCACTGTAGGTTTTTGTACAGCTGCTCAACCAACTCCAGTCACTGTGGCTCTCGAGCACAATAATAAACAGCAGAATCTTCAGTCTTCAGACTGTTCATCTGCAGATACACCTGCTTTCTGCTGTTGTCTCTGGAGATGGTGAACCGGCCTTGAACTGACTGAGAGTAGTAGATGCTGGTACTGTCATATCTGATATAAGCAATCCACTCCAGTCCTTTTCCAGGAGCCTGTCTGACCCAATGCATGCCGTAGCTACCAAAGTTAAATCCAGAGGCTGTACAGGTCAGTCTGTGAGATTCTCCAGGCCTTTTAATCACTGGTTCAGATTCTGTCAGAGTCTGACCATCAACACCTGTCAAGACAGCAAGAAAACCATGACATGAAACAAATTTACAACCTAAAAGAAAACCTAATACAGTACTCAGCAAAAATCTTCACCTGCCCAGCAGATAGTTAAAAGCAGCAGTCCTGTCCTATAGTCCATCATGTTAAACTGTGTGTCCACTGTTCTCTGTCCTCCTCTCTGCAGTCAGATAAGTAGAGGTGGAAGATATCTGAGTTTTGCATTGACTCCTCCTCACAGGGAGGAAACAACTGAAATGGACAAGAATTTCAGCTNCACTGTTCTCTGTCCTCCTCTCTGCAGTCAGATAAGTAGAGGTGGAAGATATCTGAGTTTTGCATTGACTCCTCCTCACAGGGAGGAAACAACTGAAATGGACAAGAATCTCAGCTTGTTACAGGTGGATGTACAGGAGGATTTTAATTGTGTAAAATGTCA
>NW_026081633.1:0-1286 GCF_006386435.1 Epinephelus moara | reverse complement strand
CATGGTTTATGTTGAAACTGACGTGCTGTGAACTCCACTGACAGCCTGATGTGATGTTTTTATAGCTGAGTAACAAGGAAGCTCACTGAGTTTGCATAGAATCAAATGTGTGGTGAATGAGTGTGGATCAGACTGGAGCTATTTAGAGGAACCTGTTGTTATTATTAATATTTATCTTTTTATTTATTCTCCAGAATAAAACACCACAGTGTCTTTAGATTAGCTGCTGTGATTCAGTTTGGAATCTTGATTCAACTTTATCAGGATTTATTTTTCAGAACCTGCTTTTGTATAATTAACATCTGGAGCTTTTTCAGTTCATTGTTGCACTGACACTTTTTAAAATCTTGTTTTTATAATAAATATTCATAAACAAAACAAAAAATACTTAACATTTATATTTCAACAGTTAATTAATGATGGATATTTCATAAACAACTCAAAGCAATTAAACCAGTCCAAAAACTGCATTTCTGTTTTTGCTGTAAATCATGTTATTTAGACCTAAATGTATATTGAGATCATTTTGATGAGTGCTAGTGGAGGATTTGTGTAATTAATAAAGTCTTTAAGATTTATATTACTGATATTTATATACGTGGACATTTTCATTGTTGATAATAAAAGTACATGAACAAAAATCAGCATTGCAGTAAATGTAATACAACAAAATGACATGTTCCCAGTGGTGATGATAAATAGAGGAAGTAGTTTTTGTATGAGTCTCCTATTATTGTCTCTCACTGTGTCTCTCTGGCACAGTAATACACTGCTGTGTCCTCGCTCTTCAGACTGTTCATCTGTAGATAGACTTCACTGCTGGAGTCATCTCTGGAGATGGTGAATCTACCCTGGACTGACTGGGAGTAATAGATAGGAGTACTAGCTGTGTCAATGTAAGCAATCCACTCCAGTCCTTTTCCAGGAGCCTGTCTGATCCAGTTCCAAACTGAGCTTCCAAAACTAAAACCTGATGTTGTGCAGGTGAGTCTGTGGGACTCTCCAGGTTTTCTAACTGCTGGTTCAGACTCTGTTATGGTCTGACCTTCAGCACCAGTTGAAACCAACAGAGCCACCATCAAGAGTGTTAGTTTTCTGTAAGCCATGTTCACAGTGTGTTTATGTTTCCAAATCCATGAATCCCCTTTTTAAATATGATGTTAACTGGATCCCTGTGAGAATTTGTTTACAGTAAGCTCCTCCTACATCACATTCTGCTTTCAAAGTCAAATTCAAGTCTCTGAACACATTTAACATGAAATAAAACATCATTTAAAACATCCAGA
>NW_026081632.1:0-1073 GCF_006386435.1 Epinephelus moara | reverse complement strand
TCAAAATTATTATTTTTAACATTGTTTAAATTCTACATTTTTACATCTTGCACCTTTAAAGCAACACTATGTAGGAATTGGCATTTTGTGCAATTTGGCACCCCCCACAGTTTCTGAATGCAAAATCACTGGCGTTAACACAAACTCCAGTTCTGTAACAATTTGATGCATAATTCATAACAATATCTTGCATCCTATATTGTCTGGAAAACTTCTTGAAGCAAACATGTCTACTATTACACTGTGATCCTGCCCTCTCACTGAAATGATATAAGCAAAAACAAGAGATGGGGCTTCACAAGAGTGTACCATCAAAATCAGCTTGTTGTTATAACAAATACATTTTTGGATGACCAATATTTACTTGAGTTCTTTAAGTGTGTGTGTGTGTGTGTGTGTGTGTGTGTGTGTGTGTGTGTGTGTGTTTTGAGAAAGTAACATTCTTATTGTTGTATTTTGTTCCAGTCACGAGGTACCCCTATGCCAAGGTTTGGCATAAAACTGTTGATTTTTTTTGTGTGTGTTGTATTGTCTTGTAGCTCTTAATGACTGGCTGCTTTGAAGTTCCTATTATATTTTGTTCCAGTCACAAAGTACCTTTATGCCAAGGTTTGGCGTAACTGTTGATTTTTTTTTTTTTTTTTTTTAATTTTGTGTGTGTTGTATTCTCTTGTAGCTCTTAATGTCTGGCTGCTTGCAAGTTCCTATTGCATTTTGTTCCAAACATTATTTGTAGTAAAGACTTTCAAACTTGAAAAACACTTTCTCATTTTAACACTTTTTTGACTCATGTAAACTGATTTCTGCTTCTGGTTATAAGAAATTACAGTAAGACCAGACAGACAGTAGCTTTTTTTTTTTTTGCTATACAGTCAGCACATTCACTTAGCAACAAATCACTTTTGTTTTGAAAGTAGTGTCAACTGGTTGGAGTGAGAGTAATGTGTATGAGCGGGGAAAAGAAACCCTTCAACACGAAACAATGTAATAGCTAAGAACAAAGCAAATTAAGCCATGTCTTGTCCTTAAGAATCTGTCAGTGTTTTTATGCACATTTGGATTTATTACGTTAG
>NW_026081631.1:0-1001 GCF_006386435.1 Epinephelus moara | reverse complement strand
GCAGGGGCCCTAAAATCGACCCCTGTGGAACCCCGTACGGCAGTGGAGCAGAACTGGATTTTGAGTTTCCAAGGCTTACACTCACGCTTCTGTCAGCCAGATAAGATTTGAACCACTCCAGTGCGGTACCACAGATGCCCACTAGGTGGGGTAACCGAGCCACTAAGGTATTGTGGTCCACGTGTCAAAAGCTGCTGTTAGGTCCAATAAAACAAGAATTACATGGTCACCAGAGTCATTTGCCAGGAGGATGTCATTAAAAACTCTTACTAAAGTTGACTCGGTGCTATGCAGAGTTTTAAAGCCTGATTGAAAGATCTCCAGGACATTATGCTCATCTAAAAACGATTTTAGCTGAGCATGAACAACTTTTTCTAAGATTTTGGAGATAAAAGGCAGCTTAGAGATGGGCCTAAAACTGGCCAGCACGCTGCCATCAAGGCCAGGTTTCTTAAGTAGGGGCTGGACCACTGCATGTTTCAAACTCGGGGGAACAACACCAGAGGACAGACTGCTGTTAATGATGGCCAGAACCGACTGCCCTATATTAGGGAAAACTACTTTAAAGAAACCAGGAGGGACAACGTCACAGGGAGAACCTGATGGCTTAATATGGCCAATCAGATCTTCTAAAAATGATAGAGACACAGGTTCAAACTTATCAAGAGCTGCAGAACAAGGAACAGGGACAGAGGGGTCAGAAGCAGGGGCTGGGATGAGAGCCCTTGCAGTAGCAACCTTATCAATAAAAAAAAGCAGGAAGCTATTGCACATTTCAGGAGATGCCTCCAAGCTGACAGGCTGTGGGGCATTAAGAACNCAGATCTTCTAAAAATGATAGGGACACAGGTTCAAACTTATCAAGAGCTGCAGAACAAGGAACAGGGACAGAGGGGTCCGATGCAGGGGCTGAGATGAGAGCCCTTGCAGTAGCAACCTTATCAATAAAAAAATGCAGGAAGTTACTGCACATGTCAGGAGATGCCTCCAAGCTGACAGGC
>NW_026081630.1:0-1139 GCF_006386435.1 Epinephelus moara | reverse complement strand
CTTTCTCAAGGATCTTTGAAAGAAAGGGAAGATTCGATATTGGTCTATAGCTGGCTAACACCTCTGGATCCAGGGTTCGTTCCAGGGTGGGCTTTTTTAGGAGAGGTTTAATTACAGCTACCTGAAAAAACTGTGGTACATAGCCTGTTAATAAGGATATATTGATCATATCTAATATATGAGTGTTAACTGAAGGTAAGACCTCCTTAAGTAGCCTAGTTGGGATGGGGTCTAGGAGACACGTTGATGATTTAGATGAAGAAATCACTGCGGCCAATTCTTGAAGAGAAATTGAGAGAAGCAATCTAAATATATATTAAAGCTGCGAGCAGTGTTGGGCGGGACCTCGGCCTCTCGCTGTCGGCCTCCAGCTCAGGTAGATGGTGTGAATTAGCCTATTTATAAGAGTCGGAATGTCGATAAAACAAGCAATGTCAATAGAAAGCAAGGTCATTTTTGGCAATGAACCCATGACTTGGGAGTAGAAGTTTGATGGCTTCTGAAAACCAAACTACTGACGAGGACATCAATTAATCAGTCAATCAATCAATCAATCAATCACTATCACAAATCACAATTTGCCTCACAGGGCTTTACAGCATACAACATTCCTCTGTCCTCAGGACCCAATGAGACAGAAGGGGAGACAGAAAGATAGGACAGACGATAATGATAATAGCTTACAACAACATTAATGAAAGTAATAATATTATAATTATAATTCTGGCTATTGTGGTACAATATGTTGAATTAATATCTGATAGTATACATATGTGACAATAATCGTATGTGTATAATAACAGTAGAAGTATGACACACAGACAGACACAGACAGACACAGACAGACACACACATACACACACACACACACACACACACACACACACACACACACAGTNAGACAGACACAGACAGACACAGACAGACACACACATACACACACACACACACACACACACACACACACACACACAGTCAGACAGACTGCATGTAGTTAAGTGACAGCCCAGGCACTTCAAGATGAGTTGACTAATGACTAATGATAACAGAATCAGCAGGAGGCATTTGACACCACAGCAGCAGCACAACCTCACACTATCCAGGCGCCGCTGTGATAGAAGTTAACCTGCGAGACAGTG
>NW_026081629.1:0-6240 GCF_006386435.1 Epinephelus moara | reverse complement strand
CCTGGTGTTAAACTGCACAGAACCTCACTGAACTGCTCTACCCTAGTTTTCAAAAGTTCAGTTTAGGGTGAGGAAAATACCAGCCTAATAAAGACGGAGGCCACAAACTGAGAAAAAAGTGTGCCAATGAATTTTACATGTTCATTTAGACAAAGACTATGGACATTATTCAGGGAATTCAGATAGAAGACAGTGAGGTTGTCCAGAAATTTAACAGTACCTTCCAGCCACACAATGTCTGTTAACACATCTCGAGATAGAAATAGGTACTTGTAAAGCAACAAAAACTTCGACAAAACATCTGCAAACTACATTTGATTTGTGGCTGCTGAGGAACAGATGCTCTACTTCTAAAATGTTTCCTGTGGGCACTGAAAACATGATGGAGCAGGAACTCAACCAGAACACAACGCAGCCAAACATTGTGGACATGGATGTAAAAAATGTTTTACTTTCCTTAAAAGCTCTCTTAGTACTGCTGTTGTTAATGCACCTGACACAGTGTTATTAAAGCTGATACAAATATTATGACATACTACTTCTACTCACATAAATTGCAAGTAGAAGTAGTCAGTCGTACGTCTTAACTTTTTGTATTGTGTTATAATGAGGTTAGTGCTGCTGTTGCTTATGCAGCAACAACAACAACAACAACAGTATTATCAAAGCTGATACAAATATTACTACATACTACGTCTACTCATGAATGAATGAAATGTATCATCTGAACTTTTTTTGTCGTGTTACAAGAAAGTCCGTCTGTACTGAACTCTTAATAACAGAAGGAATGGTCTTTAACAGGGTCTAACCCTCACTAACCCTGACCCTTTGGCAAAGTTTTATCCAAATATATGTTGCAAAGTCATGATATAACAAGACATTAGTTTAACAAGATAATAAACAACTCATTTCAGGAATTGTTTTATATATTATTATATATATAACATGTTTAACACAAATAATTACGCTACTAATTAGAAACATTATGAGAGAATAGTTTTCACATCTTCTTAAGTCTATGACTGCTGCTAATGTCAAAATTCAATAACGGTGAGATGCATTTTAAGATCTTTATTAGACTATTTTTTTTAGATTTTAATACATTTTGTGAGATTGCAAAAACAGTATTTTTAAAGCTGACACAAATATTACTACATACCTCTTCTCCTCCTGAATGAATGAAACATATCAACTTAACTTTTTGTGTCGTGGTATAATCAGTTTGTCTGTGTTCAACTCGTTATAATAGAAGGAAAAGGTCTTTAAGAGGGTCCCTCCCTAACCCTAACCCTCAACAATATTCCATCCAAATATTTAATATGTGTCCTATTGTACATATGTCATGATATAACACATGTTTAACAAGCTATTAAACGCCCATTTGAAGGGAATTGCTTTCAACTGTACATNCTACAGTATTAGTTAAGCTGATACCAATATTACTAGTGAGATTGCTACTCATGAATAAATCTAATGCTCCATCTAAACTTCTGTTGTGTTGTACTGCAACAAGTGCTGCATTAATTGTTCATCTTTTCTACACTCGTCTGAATTTTGTACCTGTGAAAAATTTCCAGGAACTCAACAGCGAACTCAAAGTGTTCCACTAGTTTCAGCCCCAGGAGTTCAGCAGATACGAACTCTCGGCTTGAACATCTCTCTGATAAGTGCAGACTGTGAGATTCATATATTAACATCATCACTTTAAAACTCAGCACTCCTGCCCTCTGTTGGCTGACAGCAGTGTAACATGCTGTCATGTAACACACCTAATACATGTTATAACTTGTTCAGTTAATATACTGATTTTATCAATTCCAGATCCCACTTGGTGAAACACAGGATTCAAAGACCAGGTGAACATCACCAGCAGACCTTCTTAAAGCTTCAATAGATTTAATATTAGAAAGGGTTTAAATACTTAAAATATTTGTTACCTATTTTGTAAAGAAAAAATATTCTATGGTAGGGTTTTTTTTAGAGTGTTTTTGTGAAGTGTCAGTGAGTGTTAATAAAATCACTTTTATATTCAGATAAATTCGTTTTTCAAGGAACGTGTCAGAGTTTAAAGGCTTACATTACTTGTCTACATACTGAGAAGGAATCAAGCATTTTAAAGTTATCTGCAGTTAAGGAAAGCAACTCAGCCTTGTCACATCTCGAGCTACAAATATGTATTTTTGCTTGTGAAGCATCAAAAATGTTGAAAAAAATACTGTAAACTACCTTAGCCGCTCCACTTCTGAAATGTTTCTTGTTGGCACTGAAAACACAATGAAGCTGTTAATGAGTCTGAACTCAACCAGAATGCAACGCAGCCGAACTTTGTGGACATAAATGTTAAAACGTTTTTTAGTTTCCTTTTAAAAGCTCTCTTAGTACTGCTGTTGTTAATGCAACTGCCACAGTGTTATTGAAGCCAATACAAGTATTACGACGTGCTACTTTTATTCAAGATTGAATGAAATGTACCAGCTTAACTTTTTGTGTCGTGTTTTACTCAGTTTGTCTGTGCTGAACTTGTTATAATAGAAGGAAAGGTCTTTAAGAGGGTCCCTCTCTAACCCTAACCCTTAGGCAATGCTTCATCCAAATATCTGTTTCCTATTGTTTATATGTATAAAACAAGACATGATAATTTTAGGAATTGTTTTCAACTGTTAATAATCTGATATGTTTAGACAAAGCCAAATTATTATGGTATTATTTAGGAACATTATGAGGGAACAGTTTTCACATCTTCTAAAGTCTGTGACATCTGCACTACAGCAGTAAAAGGACTTGAATGGAACATTGCCTACAAACCCTCTTAAAGCTCTTTCCTTCTTCTACAAAGTCAAAAGTTAGAAAAAGAGAAATGTGAATTATTCTTTCTTATCAAAATAGTTTCAACAATTTAAATTTGTTTCAAAGACACTTTTAAGTGTAACTACTCGTCCATCTAAGAGCTGTTAGTAATTCCACTTTACTCCTGATTCTGACAAAACTGCTGTTTAAATACAAAACCCTTTGTAACTGCTGCATGCTTTTTAAGATTTTTATATTTAAATTATTATTTAGTTTTTAGGTTTCTTTCAAAAGATCTTTTAGTACTGCTGTTGTTGTTGTTCACGGGAGGCTTAAGAGTGTTCTTAAGAAGCTCTTAGTGCTAAGATCTTCTTAACTGGATCTGGGAAACGCGGCCAATATTAGTACAACTACTACCCTGAATATATTAAATGTTCTATTTAAACGTTTGTTGTGTTATATTACACAACACTTCTTAATAATATACAAAACTATAAAAAAAAACTATAAAACTGAAAATTAAATAACATTTAAATTAAAATAACTCTGCACTCCTGACTTCTTTTGGCTGAAGTCAGTGTAACATGCTGTCATGTAATACCTTCTAATACATGTTTTAACTCGCTCAGTTTATACACTAAATTTAGCAACTCAAGATTCCACTTGGTGAAACATTTGGAAAATTAGCACAGAGGAAAAAGCCTCCTAAACTAGACTCTCATACAGCCTTTTACCACTGTAATGGAGTCATTATAACTTGGCCTCACTAGATTTAATAATAGAAAGATTTTAAATACTTAAAGTACTTGTTACCTAAATATTTTGGATATTCTTAATTGATTGAAATTGCTCATTGTTTATGGAAAATAATTTTATGTTTTTTTAAGATGTGTTTTATCAAGTTTCAGTGTATATGAATACTGACCATAACTCTTTATTTGTTTCTATTTATTTATCTAGAAACTTAAAGGAAACTTATCTCCAAACTAAAACTATCTAAAGTACATGCAAACGAAGGTTGTTGGGTTTTTAAGACAGAAATGAAAGTTGAAAGCTGAAGGGAAACTTATCTTTTAACAAAAAGGAATGAAAGAGTTAGGCCCTGATCACACAGGATGCATTTTGCAAGTTGCAAAACGTGAGGTGCACCTCACCATAGATATATATAATCATAGATGACTCATTCCTGTGCCTGCTGTGCGTCAACGTCGCCGCCATCTTGGGGAGGTCACTGCCGGCTGGCTAGTACTGTTGTGTATGGAGATAAGTCTTCAGCAAACTTGGCGTGCTCACTCAAAAGTCTCAAAGTGTCGGGGTATCAGAGGATAACAGCTAGGATTGCTGTGTTTACATGGCAACTCGTGCAAGACTAGCTGATGGCTAGTGGTGGTGCTAGTTCTCGAGTCTCACGCGAGTTGCCATGTAAACACAGCAGCCTGCGGGGCGGGCCAACTGACCATGGTGAGAAATGATGCTATTAAAGTGGAGTAAATTATGTCTTTTCAAGTCAATTTTGCATGCCGCGGCTTCAGGGCACTTGGATTACAACAGACGAGCTGTTCTGACGTTTTTGAAACGCATTAGCAGAGTTTTTTTTACATTTTCAAAATGTGGGTTCCGTGCATTTCAAGTGTAGCTGTTATTCCAGCTAGCTAACCCAACCCTGAACAAGTTTTGTGGATTAAAAACTACACTGGACTTCTTGTCGGCATGAGGGTCAGTAAGTACTGTCTGTATTTTCATTCTAAATTGGCCATTTCCTAACGCTGAGTACAGCTATGAGCTGAAACGCGCCCGTTCAACTGCTGCTGTTCAATCCACTATATTAAAAAGTATTATACATATTAGTGAGTGCTGTCGGGTTTTTCTGTTTTGCTGTAATTTTTTGGACCGGCACCCAATTACACTTTGAGACTTTTGAGTGAGCACGCCAAGTTTGCTGAAGACTTATCCCCATACATAACAGTACTAGCCAGCCAGCAGTGATCTCCCCAAGATGGCGGCGATGTTGACGCATCGCTGAAACGGGCCGAAGCCGTCAACGAGGTATCTACTGTATATGATATCTATGCACCTCACTGCCTTTTTTTTTTAAGTAAAAAAAAAGTTAAAAAAAAAAAGAAGCTTGCTATGCCTTTTATTGTTGCCAGGTAACCACACTAACACATCCTTACACTAACCTTCCCATGTAATCAATGTACCATTTTTTGTCCCAGTAATTAGTATCTAGTTCCTAAAACGGACAGGCAGAGGGTACTTGCTCTAGCCGTGGCTGAGGGTGAGAAACAGATTACTGTGTGGGTACATGAGACCCCAAAAAAGAGGGTGGATCACAATCACCACTAGTTGGTCCAGGAGTTTTGCCTCTATGATGGCCGTTTCCAGACATATTTCAGGAGGACTCGGGCAGTTTGATAACCTACTGTCTATCGTCAGGCCATATAGCTCAGGGTATCCAGCAACTGCTACCACCAGTTTCTCCGCCATTGTTTACCATTGTAAACTTGTTGTCTTGACCTTGACGCAAAAAGAGATGATGTGGGGCATTTTTCCACTCTGAATTGAAGTTTTTTTTTTTCAACTCAAGGAATTCAGAGCACTCTGGCAAAAACGCTAGGTGCTTAAAAGCATCGCAGTGCAAAAAACGCAATTAAAAGGCTTCATTCCCATGAAAATCAATTACAAAAAGACGCCTCCAACTGCTAAAACGTTTTCTGTGTGAACAGGGCCTCAAAACTTATCTAGAAACTGAAAGGAAACTTATCTCCAAACTAAAAGGAAAGGAAGTTTTTTTTTTTGTTTTTTGTTTTTTTTGTTTTTTTTTTAGAAGGAAATGAAAGTAAGTTGGAAGGGAAGGTCTGTAGTGTGTGAAAGTGCGTGAGAGTGGTTGAGTGTGTGTGTGAGTGGCTGTGAGTATGTTTGAGTGGTGGTGGTGTGGTACTGTCACATCTCGCTGTTGTAGGGAGAGTCGGTCATCCACGCCATGATCATCGCAGCCACTGTGTTGAAAGCAGTAGGTGGGAGACCACCAGGCTGGGGATCGTAGACGGAGGGCCAGAGGGGCAGGGCCATGACGTCATCGTAGTCTACGTCATCCACAGGCTGCTGGAGGGGTCCAGGCTGGGTCGTCCTTTCCTGAACCGTTTAGAAATCCAAAGAGAGGGGTCAGGGGTCAGACTGGTTCATGTACACCCTTTAAGCTAGATGCAGTAGTGTGGGATAAATGTGTATGGTGACCTCAGAGCTAGGATACAGTGGTTTTGACCCAGTGTATATATTTGGAGTACTCACCTCCAGCTGGACGTCCTCCGACCTGGCCTGTGGCGTAGAGGTGGATGGCTGCGGGCTGCGGCTGCGGCGGCGTCTCTCCGGGGGCTCCTCGGTGCCTCTGGAGCGGCTCTCCTCCCTCTGCCTCTTCTTGCCTCCTGCAACCTGTTAAAGCCATGAACAGAA
>NW_026081628.1:0-9154 GCF_006386435.1 Epinephelus moara | reverse complement strand
CACAATGACCGAAAGCTTGCATTAAACTGATATAGGCACAGTGTTTGAGTGTGTGGCTGCTGTTTTGTTGTTTTTTAGGCTCTAAGTTAAGCTCAAGCACCTCTTTAAGTGTTCTGCCTAAGGAGGAGCGGTGGCTTTTTTCACTTTCATGTGTGAATAGCATAAAACTAAAGCTACTGGGAGTGTTGTTATGTGATCCTGCACAATGTATTGAGAATTTAATTTTTTGGCTATACGCTTACTAAGTTTGGATCAGTGTGACTGGAGTACAGTTTAGGTGGAAGTGACTTAACTGGATAGCTAGGCTAGCTTCTTTGGGTCTGAAAGATATGCAGCATGACCTTGTCCTTGTGTGTTTAAGTGCCTGAGAGTAGTATTCAAATAAGGGGGTGGCGCCACCCCCGCGGGTGGGGGCTCTCAGGAACAACAGGCTAAGCCTCTCTGTCCCAGTATAACCAGTCCACCCAGCCTCTCTGTCCCACTGCATTGTCTGCTTTCAAGATACACTTTTCACAGGAAATTTAATGTGTACATACATTCTCTTTCAAAATAAACACACTACGTCAGTACAACACCGCAATTTGACTTTTGTTTTTCCTTCAACAACAAACACACATGGTTGGGTTTCGGCAACAAAAGCAAATGGTTAGGTTTAGGCAACAAAAAGATGTGGTTAGGTTTAGGCAACAAAAGCAAATGGTTAGGTTTTGGAAAAAAGAACAGGGTTTGCCTTAAGAATCATTCATTGCCTTAACATTTGTCCTTGTCCTGCCACGTTTCCCCCTGACAATTATAATGGCGACCAGCATGATGCTAACGTTAAAGGACAGCTTTTTCGTTAGTGTCTGATGCTGCAAGAAATTGCCCAGGCGTCGGATTTCGACATTTTCAGAGTGAGACCGGGCTTGATTTGTGGCAACTCATTGCCCAGGATAGTGCCACAAAAAGCCATTGTTTTTTTACCAAGACATCACTGCTTTTCCTGCCACGATTATGCCGTCCAAACGGGGTATTTTAAGACACCGTGATCTCTCCCTAACCATAATAACCAAGTGGTTTGTGTGCTGAATCATAAGCACATCTTGAACACAGTGTTGTTGAAATGTAAAGTTTCAACGGACACCTAAATGCGTGAAAATGTAATGTATCTGTGGCTTGTAGAAATGTTAGATGCCACCATTTTTTTTCTGGCGATTATCCATTGGTGACTATTGGTATCCACTCTTAGTTTACACACGTCTTGCACATGATAACAAGATCCCTTTTCCTATAGCCCAATCAGTGAAAGGAAATTAGAAAAATTCTCAGAAGGAAAGAGTGTTTATTTCTCAAAATATTACACTACTAAATTAATACAGTAGTTTATTTAAATTTTCGTGGTATTATATTATAACATAATATTACAGTCATATCATACTTGATTCAAAGTCAAATTCCCTCTATGTGCACACATACTTGGCCAATAAACCTGATTCTGATTCTGCTGCATTTGATAATTGAGGAGTTGATTTTGGTGCTCTCAGAAATCAACTCAAGATGTGGGATTTGTATGTTTTGTGCATAGACTGTATAAAGATGCATACAGCCTTCAGCCTCTGTGGTTTTCCAATACCCCGTCAACCCATAGCATTTTCAATGCCTCCTCATGTTGAACTGTTCAAACATTCACCCCTCCATTTTCCCACAAAGCGTCTGCAATACATGTGCCAATCTCCATCTACTTTCCTCTGCTTCACTTGTAGCTCCAGCAGGATGTCATCTGATCTCCTGGCTTCCATGCTGTCCTGTTCAGACCCAACCATAAGCTGGCATCTGTCTTTTCCTTGTTGTCCAGTTACGTATTTTGCACACCAAGGCTTTTCTCCCCTTGCACTGCAAATCTGCCCTGCATTTGTTAATTAGCTTAGAGGGGACAGGTAGGAAAAACACTCCTGCAGAGACCAGTGCACCAATCACAACGCACTGAACCCCAAAGTTTTTCCAAGTCAATTTGTAAAAATCAGAGGAAAGCCCAGAGAGAGTTCCCACTCAACACAGCGTCACCCCCAGGACCTGCCATCACAAATCCTCACACACGCAACTTGGTGCAACTGCCAACTCACATATTGACCATAAGACACACACAACTGACACTTTTCACAAGCTCTCATGCCGTAGTCTATGTACGCTACACGTGTCTCACGCAATGATAACACATTTATTAACTTATGATGTCTCGGCGTAACTTACAGCTTCAGACACCACCAAAAAAAAAAGCCATCCTTTCACGCCGGCATGATAGGCAGCCAGTCACCATTATTGTTTAACAGTGCCCTGTGGCATCAGGGGGAAATGCGACAGGACAACAACAAAAGTTAAGGCATTGGAAGTCCAAGTAGGGTGGGTGGGAGGGGTAGTGGATGGGTTCAACAACCACTGACTTTCACCCAGGAGACCAGTGTTCACTTCTCGTATGATTGTAAAGCCAAACCCTGTTCTTTTTTCCCAACCACATGTGTGTGTTGGCAAAACGAAACCATGTGCATGGAGAAAAAAAACGTTCAATGTGCTGTGTTTATTTTAATGAGACTATGCAAACTGTACATTTCCTGTGAAAACACAAGTGTATTTTGAAAACAGACAATGCATGTAACAGGCAGAAGTTGGTCCTGGAACGTCAACAACCAATGCACCCAGGGTACCTTGCCCAACGTGAGAAGTCCATGACCAAATGTCGATATGTAACGAGGTCAGAGTAAGAATGTGTTAGAGCAGCACAGCACAACGGCAGCACTGACAAACACTGCGGTCAAGTCAGCCGAGGCCTCTGCACCACAGTGAATCCTCACAATATGCCACCAAATGGCATAAACTTGCGCTGGCCCTGCCCACTGGTCCCTAGTGGCTGAAGCTTAATTGGCTGTCTTGATTGTAAGCACCTTTTGAATTTTTCAAATTGTCATGCCCCCTCATGTCATTGCTAGCTTGGTTCACGTCACAGGTATCCTAGCATGCTTTTTGCAGTGAATCAGTAATTTCCAATACACACTGAACCTCAGCTCTCAGCTCTCCGTCTACTGTCGGGGACTGACTGAGGGATCATCCAATGTTTTACTCGTTAAAGCCACAGTGTGTAGGAATTTCTCCCATCTAACGTTGAAATCATATATTGCATTCAAACGGATAGCGCACTCTAGCGCCTCACTGTTCCAAATGCGTATTGCATCAACAGTAGCCGCTGTGTACACCATGTCATCCGATACTTCATGGAGTATTCATTCAGGCTCCTACACAGACACACGCAACGCCCCCCCTCACCATGCTGGCTGTGTTTACAATGTAAGACTGTTGGGGCGGGTGTAAATCGAAACAAACCAATCACATCTTGTCTTTTGACAACTGACAAGTGGCTCAACCTCACACACCTCATCCCTCTCCTTGCATCACTGTGCTGCTGACAGCTGTTAGCCGCTGTTAGTGGCGCCGCTACTACCCCGGCACTACTGCAACGTTCTTTCTCCTTCTTTCTCCTTCAGCAGCTCTTTCCACCTGGGAAAGGCTACCTCGATGTTGACCCTCGTTTTTTGAATTCGTCGGTCACGTTGCTTTTTTGATTCCCTTTTTCTTGGCGACGAGGATTCCGTCTCCCGTGATGCTGCATATGCATGATCCTGCATTATGCTCAAAGAGTGGGACTTTGTTATGCTGCAGTGGTGACGGGGTAGTAGCGAAGCGCCTCTTGCTCCTCTCCTTCAGCTTCTCAGTCACACAGCGCTGGCCTGGCTCTCAATGAAAATGCCAAAAGTGGGGCTATATGTCCTTTGCCGGCAGATGTATTCTCAAGATGGCGAAACGTTATGAAACTCCCCAAACGACTTGCCCGCACAATGTAGAAACAAATCCGAAATTCTCCTTTCACGAGAATAAGTGAGATTTTTGGTGGAGGTAATAGTACACCAATGATGACATATGATAACATTGATTTTTGCCAATAAACAACTGAAAATGTTACACAATGTCCCTTTAAATAATAAAAAATCAAATGTTTTTCCATACATTCATGCTGACTTACAACTATCAGTGAAAATCATTCCGTTTCTAATGCAGTATTTTGCACTTGGTACTACTTAATTTTTGTACTTCCACCTGTGTGAGGATGTGTTGTGTTGCTGTTGTATAAGCTACTGGATGCCTTAATTTCCTTCGGGATGAATAAAGTATCTATCTATCTATCTATCTATCTATCTATCTATCTATCTATCAGTACATTACTGTAACTTTGGTCGGATGCAGCCCCTGCTGTGGTATTGTTCTGCATGAACACAGAGAAAAGTATTTTGAGATCTGGTAGGTGTTTTTGATTTGGGTCCCTTTGTATGCTTGCCAGGCTGAGCATTAAATGATGGGATTAAGGTAGTTGCCACTGAGGCACTGAGTGCTGAGGCACAATAATGCTAACCTTTACCTATAATGACCTGATCCTGAATTTGATTGCATTATTGTATTGTATTGCATTGTATTATTTGTACTGTTTACTAAATACTAGACCCTGCCCAGGTGCAACTGCAGACTTTCACCTCCCTTTCACCAGTTATCCTGCAGCCACACACACCTGCAGCTTCTTCTCTGCTGCAGCTGCTGATTGATCTCCCTTCTTTTGTTCCATTCATTATGATTACATGCACAGTTAAGTGGAGCTGTGGTTATAACTCGACTAGGCCATTTAATTGTACTACTGTCCTTGTCCCAGTATACAAGCATGGGAGGGGAATCGATTTATTGAACAAAGTATGTCCGACTCTGCTGTGATGGATGGTGATAGGCCTCCTTTCAGCTTGTTAGTATTGGACCTTTTCAGGTTGACGTATTACATCACAGACCAAACAATTGACAAACAAGTTAGTTACGGTTAGCTAGTGGCAAACTGGTAACAAGGTGGACAGCTTTACAGCTCTGTACATTTTGTCAGTCCAAAAATACACGGGCCTTTGATTTTGTCATGTTGTCACCGGCTTCTACTTCTGTTATGCATTTAATGCTATTTGACTTCCGGGGCAGAAACTGTGGAGCATGCACAGAGTGCCTAAGCCAGTTTGGGTACAATTGACTGTATACATGCAGGAGTAATTTGACTCCCAATTGCATTATCTGGGTGTGTTAGTCGGACTTTAAGAATTTGATTTAGTATAATTTTAGCCAGACTAACATGTTTACATGTATCTTAAAAGTCCAGTTTTAGTCAGACTAACACAATAAATCAATTTTCTCTAATGTCATGTAAACATACTGTGTCTCACAATTCATCAGGACTAATTCATGTGACTTTTGGTTGTTACTCAGTAACAGATGCAGCTGAGAGGTAGCAAAGTACAATGCTTCTGATAAAAAAGTACTTAAGTAAAAGTAAAATTATAGATTTTTGAGAGTACTCAAACAAGTACAAGTAGTTCAAATGACTCACGGTTGACTTATGATTGTTCATCCACCACCCTGACCAACCTGTTGATGTTGACTTACTCACTCTTTATACTTATGTTAGTCAGCTGACCTACTCTGTGGCTGCATAACAATAAATGCTGCTGTTTTATGAGCTGATAATGTTATCATCAACATACTAATGGGTGTAGCAGGACCCTTCGTCTTTAATGGAGTGATAACATGTGGTGCTGTCAGTGTACACTTTGTTAATCAGAGCTTTGCCACTGAAAAAAAGCTGCTGCTTTGTTGATGAGGTTGCTAAAGGTGGAGTTTTCTGTACAGAACACCAAAACTATGAGCTTACTGAGGCTATGTGGCTGCGTAGAGCTGAGGAAAACTGGAGAGTTGGTGATCATTCTCTGTGGGTTTGTTACTGTGAGTGATACCTTTCATATAACACATCGCCATTTGATCCAATGTTAAATAAAGAAATTCATTAGTGTAACTTTAAATAAAATAAGTACAAGTGAGAGTTGGATTTTTGTGTTTTCATGAATGTAAGATTGGCTGCTTCTGATCTGAATAAACTTAGTACGACATCAAGTTCGATGTATGCAGACTGTACATTGGCAGTGCCTCCTGAATCACTGTGGAGCTAGAACAGTCTCAAAATGAATAAATGCACACAGAAATGAATAAATGCACAAAAAAGGATTCACAAATGTATTTGGGGATTTTTATACATATAAATATAAATATCTATATATATATATATATACATATATTTAGACTCAACACACAAATACATTTTCAGTGCACACAAACATGTTTCATTCCATATATACGTAAAAGAAAATCCACATATAAAAAAAAAGATTTATTAACATATTTGTAATGCAGACACAAATATTTCTTGCTTTAAATATGTGCAATTGAAATTCACAAATGTACGCATGTAAATGTATTTGCAATTTTCATCAAATATATATTTGGAGGTTGTTACATTGATATATGAACTGTAAAACCTGCATTTTCAAAGTGCTTTTAATTTGTAAACTTCCCTGCATTTGTGTGTGGGAGTTTTGAGACGAATGACGTCATATAACACCCCTTGTGGGGAGGCACTCGTGATTGGCTGTAAAGGAGTGAGACATCTGACTGGCTGCAGACAATCCCCTCTTGGAAAAAATGCATTTGTGAATCGAGTCAAGTCAGGGGAGTCTCAAAACTCGCACACACAAATGCAGGGAAGTTTACAAATTAAAAGCACTTTGCTATCGGCTAACAGCTAACAGCGTCCCTACGCCACTACGTCGCCCCGGTCAAAATGGTCGCGCAACGATTACGTCACATCCAGAGCCCGGTAACTTTACAGGAACCTTCCTCCTACTCCGCTCTCTCAGTGGAGACACGGCGGTTGAGAGGGCCGAGCGAGAGGACATTCCTGTAGTAGTTCCTGACCCCCAGATAGTACCAGGAACTTCTTCAGTGGAAACGGGCCTAGTGATGCTGCACAGTTTGAGCCTTCAGGCTATCAGGCCTCTGACAGCTAACAGTCCTGTAGAGGAGGTGGCTCCCACACTGGGACACAGCTTGTGGTAATGAAGCGTGTGCACTCTTATTCAATGTATTGCATGTTTCAAGATAGTTGGTGTTTCAACACAATATGGTCAGAGCATGTGTGCATGTGTGCATGTGGTTATGTGTTCAAGCATGGAACGGGATGAGAGACACAGACAGGCTGTCAGAGAGAGAGAGTAAATATGCAAAGGTGTTTTGGTGATGAATCCATTCCAGGAAGACAGATGGACAAACAGCATCTCTAACTGATCTTTCCATGAGTACCTTTGTAACCAAATACAGTGAGAGGAGTGAGCGCACGCACACACACACACACACACACACACATACACACACAGTCAGGGCCAGGAGGAGGTCTCTGGGGTAAACAGATGTTCTGTGTGATGTGATTTGCATGTTTTGATTTGTTGCCATCCGCTGCTGGATCCAAAATGGGCCACTCTCCTGTTTCTGTTGCTGGGCTCCCACAAGGCCATGCTACAAACTTTCAAGGCCAACAAACCACAGAAGCCAGTCAATCCAGAGCATGGGCTCTAGTTTCGCAGACCGGGCAAGGCGGGGGCACAGCTCGCGCACCTCTGTCCCTCCTACCTGCGCAAGTCGGAAAGAGGGAGGAGAGAAGGCGTCCTCCTCGCCCTTAAATGCGCCGCGCGAAGGCGTAATGAGAGTTTACTCAATTCGCCATGGCAGAAGAGAGCAGCANCCTGAATATATACTCCCTATCTGATGCTGTGGGTGTTTGTGGTTGGCTGAGAGGGATGTGAACTCATAGTTTGCAGCTGTGTTAATCAAATCAGTTGGGTTTCCATTACGCATGCCAAACGTGCCAAACGGTGCCAATCCCCTTTGATCTTACATCAGATGTGACGGGACAGTCGATATAGAGATACATTTATGTGCTGATTGCAGATAGTTGCATTGAATAGTGTTTTTTGTGGGTATTTACTGTATTGTTAATGTGCCTGACATTCTGGAAACCTGCCTGTGAGGTTTTGGTGACGTGTGCGCACTGAGGTTTTGGTGACGTGTGCGCACTGTCCGCCGGTCAGCCAAACTTCCACTTACACCGGCTGCGCTCTGTCAGCGCAGACAGTAGACCTGGTTTCAGATGGCAAGCTTTTAGCACACCTTCGGCGAAGCCTTTTGGCACGAGCTTTTAGCACACCTTCGGCGAAGCCTTTTGGCACGAAACTGTCACTGCGCCAAGCTGGATCTGTCAACACTTCCCCCTGCTGCGCCGCCACACCCATCTCAGCGCACCTCGGTCTGCCAAACTACCAAACTGAGCGCGCCTCGGGTTGCTTTGATTAAACAGGTCAGGGTCAATACAAGGGATGCACTGATTTTGAAATTCTGGGCTGATACTGATACCGATGTTTAAAATAACAGTTTGGCCAATAGCTGATAGCCAAAGCTTAATGTTTTCATGTTGTTTCATTGTTTTTGTCAGTACCCTCTTTTGTGCCAGTGAAACACAGAAATTTACACTGTAAACAAATAACTAAACTGTTTTAAAGTCATGAAGCCCTTCATTACACTGTTGGGAACATAAATTAGCATCACACGGAGGCACCAATTATGTAGGGAAGTTAAAGATATCAGTTTCATGAAATTCACTTAACTATTAGTTTGGAATTTTTGATTAATAATTAAATTAATAACCATGAACAAAATTAACAGTAAAGCCTGAATGATTTCGGAGTTCTTGACGCAGCAGAGGTTGATTATTCATTCACCCATGGGCAACATTAAACAGACAGCAGGTATGTTTCCAAAGAATTATATTTATTCATAAAGTAGCAAAGCAAAACCAGACACACAAATTCTAACAAACAAACTATATACAACCTTGGTGTGGGCTTCATTCCATTTCAGATTGCCATCCATCTGCTGTAACTGAATCCAAACGCCACTAATAAATAAATAAATAAATAAATAAATAAATAAGAAGATAAAAATAAGGCTGAGCACGGAAGAACCAGAGAGGAAACACCATCACATGGAGCCGTCTGCCCCTGGCAACCCGGCCACCCTCCACTCCATCAGGGGAGAGCGGACCCCAGGCACCACAGAACCAGCGGCTGCCCCGCTGGTTATACCTCCGACCGTGGCAGCTGTCACACAAACCGCTGCTGAAAATTGTACATTTTGATACAGGTAGGCTATATACATATTG
>NW_026081627.1:2194-3297 GCF_006386435.1 Epinephelus moara | reverse complement strand
ATTCCTGTATTACTGCTGGCTCAGTGGCTTTTGGTTGTCCAGTCAGGTCACTTGAGGAAATATCCGAATCCAAACTGAATGGTTCCAATGCATCATCATCCATGCTATTCCTGAGAGGTTCAGTGGTTGAATCATACCACAATCCATAGTCCTCATCCTCTGAGTCAGTGTACTCTTTCCCAACAAGATCACTGGGTCTAACCTCTCCTCTTTCAGTGTCTTTATCTGGTGTTTTCTGTTTGGTCTTTTCCTTTTCAGGCTTGTCCGTGAGTTCTTTCTGTCTTCTCCGTCGAAGGACCCTCCTTGTAGGTGTAGAATCTGTATTAGATACAGGGTCTGGACATATCATCTTCCCAAGAGGCAGGAGGTGATTTCGATGAAGGATTTTAACTGGTCCCTCACCATCTTCGGGTTTCAGCCAGAACACTGGTAGATTCGGCATCTGGCTCTCCACGACATACGGCTTTGATGCCCAATGATCTGCAAGTTTATGCTTTCCTTGCAATCCAAGGTTCCGTAGCAAGACTCTGTCTCCAGGTAACAACTGTGAAAATCGGATTCTCTTGTCATACCTCTGCTTATTGTTTTTATTTTGCTTGGCAGCAACGGACTCTGCTAGTTCATAGGCAGCCTTCAACTCCTTCCTCATGTCGGAAACGTACTTGAGGTAAGTCTTCTGTTGTGTGCCGTCACTGGAAGTCTCAAAACATAGATCCACAGGTAATCTGGCTTCACGCCCAAACATGAGAAAATAGGGAGAAAATCCCGTAGCTTCATTTGGAGTGCAATTATACGCGTGGACCAAATGTACAATGTGCTGACTCTATCTTTTCTCCCGGTTCGGCTCCAAAGTCCCTAACATGTCCAACAATGTCCTATTAAACCTCTCGGGTTGGGGGTCCCCTTGTGGATGATAGGGCGTCGTTCTTGATTTTTCGACTCCGAGTGAACTCAACATTTCGTGGACAAGGCGACTTTCGAAATCTCTCCCCTGATCACTGTGCATCCTCTTGGGCAATCCATAATGGACAAAATATTTCTCCAGTAACACTTTTGCCACTGTAGAGGCTTTTTGGTCCTTTGTTGGAAAGGCTTGAGCGTAG
>NW_026081627.1:0-1268 GCF_006386435.1 Epinephelus moara | reverse complement strand
GGATCAGTAGACACCCCATCTTGCGATATAATGTGTCCAACGTAGGTTACTGATGGCTGACAAAACTGGCATTTATCCAGTGACAACTTCAGTCCTTCATCTCTCAAGCGGTCAAGCACCTTTAACAACCTGATCTCATGCTCCTCGAGTGTCGCTCCAAACACAATGAGATCGTCGAGATAAACCAAAACTTCAAGCAAGTTCATGTCTCTGACAGTCTGTTCCATTATCCGCTGAAAAGTAGCGGGAGCCCCCGTCACTCCTTGTGGCATTCTTTCAAATTGGAAGAATCCAGCCGGGCAGATGAAAGCTGTCTTGTCTTTGTCAGAGTCACTCGTAGGCACTTGATAATATCCACTGCGCAGGTCAAGCACACTGAACCACGTACTTCCACTGAGACAGGCCAAAGCATCTTCAACTCTTGGCACTGTGTATTGGTCAGGGACAGTGCGGCGGTTTAGAGTCCTGAAATCCACACACATCCTTATTTTCCCATTTTTCTTCCTCACGACCACAATGGGTGAGGCATAAGGACTGCGTGACTCGGTAATAACACCAGCATTTTTCAGCTGCGACAGATGCTGTCTCAATGCCTCCACATCTGCAGGCGGCAGCCGACGAGACCTCTCACGAAATGGTTTGTCGTCTGTGGTTTTGATAGTGTGCTGGGTGCTTTTACTGCATCCTACATCAAACTCATACAGAGAAAAAATCTCGCTCCCTTCCATCATTTTTGTCACTAATCTTTCTTTCCACTCCTCAGGGACCGGTGATTCTCCAAAGTTGAAAGAGGATGGCATCAACTTTCCAGGTGACTCAACATCAGACTCTTTCTTTTCAGGTGGAGATGACATGATGTTGACGGGAAACAGATGGGCTATTGGCATGCCTCTGGTTAAGGTGATTTCTCGTGCTGACATGTTTCTGACTAGAACAGTAATTCTCTTAGCCATCACACAAGTGGATGTCTGTAACTCTGGCCTCACCAGGAGTTCGTCTAGAAACCGTGGTTCTTCTGCAGGGTCATCAGGTGAGTCCACGAGGATGGCTTGAGTGCTCGGCACTCCCTGAAACTTTGGTGCACCAGTCACTCTGGCGACTCCTCCAGGCCGTATGGTGACAGGTTTGGTTTGAGTGAACCACACAGTTCCTCTTCTGTTTTTGTCATTGGCAGGTGGTAGGTGCGAGATCTCGTCGAAAGCTTTTCTGAAGAGTGGGTGAATGTGCATGGTTCCCACAAAATCTTCTCCTCCCTTTTCTCTACAGTG
>NW_026081626.1:0-10116 GCF_006386435.1 Epinephelus moara | reverse complement strand
ACAACCCGCTCTACCTCTGAGCCACAACCGCCCCATATAGACGTGAACAGCACTGACCACGTGGTGTTACCATGATGAGTTAGGATGAGAATAGGTTGGAAAAAAAACTTTGCCAACCAGGTGTCACCCCGAAGTTGTTAAAAACTGGCACTTGATCAGTGACTTCCGGTGTAGTGCTTTTATTTTGAAAGAGACTGTATGCAAACTGTACATTTCCTGTGAAAACAGAAGTGTATTTTGAAAACAGACAATGCATGTAACAGGCTGAAGTTGACACGGCGTCCCAGAACGTCAACAACCAACACACCCAGGGTACCTTGGACGTCATATGTGGACGTGGAAAGTCCATGACCAAACGTGGACATGTGACGAGGTCACAGTGAGGATGATGATGAGGATGGTATTAGCTCCAAAAAAGGCGTCATATTGGTGGTGATATAAAAACATTGACTTACGCTATAAATTTGCACCATGTTCTCATCCTGTTGGTAAAACACTTTGATTTTAGGTGGACTTCTTTGGGGTCAGGCAACACGACTCTGAGATCAGGTTCAGAAAAAAACATCATGGTTTGGCATAAAGGAAACGAACAGCGGGATCCCGGCAGGAAGTCGACACAGTGCTTTTGTTGCCTAAACTGAAGGAAACAAACCTTAAAACAAATTGTTCACTCACATCATGAGTTTAATTTGAAACAGTCTGAGCATGTGAGGAGCACAAACTCAACATTTCCTGTGAAAATGTGTTTTTAAAAATCCATAAGGTGTGTCACAGGTGTAAACTGACACGCCGTCCCTGAACGTCCAAAACTGACGCAGGAGGGAACCCAGAGTGTTCTGACGTGTAGGCAGTGTTGGGCTCCTTACTTTAAACTGTAATATATTACTCATTACTCTTTTCAAAAGTAACAACATTACTTTACTTATTCCTCCCTGCCAACAGTAATTCATTACTCTATTCGTTATATGACCTACTCCCCAAAATCCAGGTGTGTCTCCGTGTGAATGTCAGCGTGATCACTGGTAAGTGTAGCTGAGCTTAAGTAGCTTCTATTTACCTGAGGTCGTCAGTTACCTGTGAGCAGTATTTTCCCAAAGATCTGTCTGACAGAATTTTAATCTAATCTTTAATCAGAATTTTGAATCTTTTAATCAAATACATAATAAAGAGAGTTCTTTGAGACTATTATGGAAACGTATCTCTGATATTCACAAGACATAATCGACTCAAAACTCATTCAAATTGCTCATTTCACACAAACGTCCTGCAGTTATTGCGTTCTTCTTTATTTGGTGTGATGGGTCACTTTATCAGCTGTTCTGTACTGTTGCTATGCTGAATATGATACGAAATATCTATAGAATATGTCAGTGTATCCGATGGTGAGGAACGACTGCAGGTGATGCATTAGTACATCAGATCGTTGTTCATGGTTTTGTAAAAACAAAACTGCATGTCATAAAGAATATTTTCAGTGCTAACAAGTAGCAGGAGTAATGTTTAACATGATTCCACTGACACTAAACAGTCACAGATATTTGTGCTGATGATGGTGCCGCATAAAGAATCATTTTAGTTGGTAGGATTCATTCTCTCTGTTCAACAGCTGAGATATTTCAGTTTAGACGCCGCCGCTGCTGCAGCTAAAACTCTTTCAATCCATATCCACCTGCAGGTTATATCAGACTGACGGGCCACATCTGGCCCAGGAATTCAATAATCCAGTCATTACCCGAAAACAACCTCATCTAAATATGATTGTATGATGTTCATGTATTTTTTATGTTTCTCAAATTTAAAACTTACGTCTCCTCATGTTGGACAAACAGTGTGTGGACCATGAAACAAGATGTTTTCTCTTGGTCGGGGTGCTCTCGACACCTCCTAAAATCTTACCTTCAGAAAACATTAGTGAAACCCAAAACTCAATGTGTACCAACAAAATACGGACAAATCACTGATTAGAACAACAACAAGAGAAAATTTGTTCATATATCGCAGGACGCTCAGTGTTTGGTATACTCTGTCAAAATAACTGACATTTTGACTTCCAGGTTTTGCAGCCCAGTTTCCAGAGAAAATGTCGACATTGTATTGCTGCGTTCCAGGCAAGTCTCTGAGCCCGTAAGTCACCACATCAAGTCACGACTCACGACTTCATAGCGTTCCAGGCAAGTCACGCCAAACTCTCAAAGCAACATGGCGGACCGTGCAGGGTTTATGTTTGTTTATGGTCACTTCTGTCACCAAAGGTGCCGGTTCCTTGCTCATTTGAGTGAAACCGAGGATAAACGGCCCATAAGGTCACAGATGCTATTTTACTTTTTATTTCACGTTATCTGTGTTTGGAAACGTATTTTGTATTAATTTATTCTTGCACTGGCAACCAGCTGTTAGAGCGGCTGCCAATAGTGCGTTAACATTAGGGTTATTTTATGTCTGTTTCTCACTATGTATCACCTGCATCAACACCGCATCCATGGGGCTGCCATTGTTGTTTAGAGGAGTAAGGTCATTGGTTTAGAGGGCTGTGTGACATAACTGGGAGTACATCGATCTGGTACGAGTTCATGGGTGGTAAGTTACGGGTTTGACTGCCGTTGCAGTGCACATTCACGGGTAGAAGGTTGTAAAAACACGACTTACAGGTTGCCTGGAATGCAGCATTAGTTCCTGCAAACTGTGGGTACGTTACATTTGTACGTTATTTTGCAGCTGATACATTGAAACTTTACGTTTCGACCACCTTGTGGTTACGTTTAGGTGCAAAAAAAGATGTTTGGCCTAAAATACCCAGTTTAGGGGGCCATAATTCAGAGAAGACATTCAGCAATGTCTCGGTAAAAATCACTTTTTGAGGCACTGTCTCGCCTGGAAGATTAGCAACAGGTAGCTAAAAACTCATGAAAGAAAAACCGTCTGTATAGTTTGTTGGTGTTTAACAGTGTTGACAGTCAGCTCATATCTCACTATAGTAACGATGATATGAAACATGAAAAGTGCAAATGTAAAATATTTGTGGTTTTCAGAAATGTACAATGCTAATGTTTTCCTCTGGTGACTGGGCTGGGTTTTGACCTCACTCTAATACCCAGAATGCCTTGCAGAGAAACCACTGAACTGTGCACTGCTCCCATGACTCTTCATCATCACTCAGCACTGGAGGTTTGTACTTACAAGATCTCATCGTTCTCAAACTCCAGGACTCCGTGTGTGTCCTCAAAGTCCTCGCCGCCTCCTTTAGCCGTCCCCTCCATGGTTTTGTACGGCACCACCACGACACCGCGAGCCCCTGAGGTCCGGATCACCTTCACCTCCATCACCCCGACACTCTCGCTCACCGTCACCACCGGCTCCTCGAACGTAAAGATCCCAGCGTGGTCGTCATCAAAGATTGTGACGGTAGCCGTGCACGGCAGACCCAAACTTGCGAGGGAGTCCACGTGGTTTGCCTCGCGCTCGTCTGAGCCGGCGCCCTCAGATGTGACCCTCACATTGCTGAGGTGAACCAAGAAATGCTCATCTTCCTCAAAGATGTCATCATCAATTATGTCAATGCGGATTTCCTTTTCAGTCTCGCCTGGTTTGAACACAATAGTTCCTTGGGTGAACTGGTAATCAGAGCCGACGTTAGCGGTCCCGTCTTCAGTCCGGTAATCCACTGAGATTGTGCTCGTCAGGTCTCCACCACGCCGCACCACGTTGAGTGCTACGCTGCCGCAGTTCTCCAGACACTGGTAGGTACCGGGGTCGAAGAACAGCTTGGAGGAGAAGTCGTTGAGTGAAACCTCGGAGCAGATATCGTGCTGGTTGGCTCTCTTGGCTTGGTCAGCGGCGTGCTTCTTCAGGATGTTGCCCGCTCCTGTCATGATCCTGGTTGCCTGACAGCGGTAGAAAGCCCGGCTCTTCTGCTGATGGGTTAAAACTTGGTAATTGGCGAGCTCCATCAACTGCTCCATCTCCTTCTCAGGATGTTTCTGTTTCAGCTCCTTCAGGATCCTGGCCACCTCCCTGCGGGCCTCCTCCTCGCCCAGCTCATTCAAATCAAACTCCTCTCCGTGGGAGTTGAGCATTTTCCCGTCCATTTCGATGTCGACCTTCGAGGGGAGCTCCGGCTCGCCCTCCGTTTCAATGATCATTCCTTTCTGCTTCCCCGCTCTGTAGCGCTTGTACATGTACTTGTAGAAAAGAAGTCTGCGGTCGGCCACGTAAGCGAGTCCAACACAAAGGGGGAAGAAGAAGAGCGTGATCAGCCCCTCCCATATCTCAACTACACCTGGAGAAATGACATCCAGGATCAGGTAGAGCCAGGTGTACGCAAAGACGCTCCAGGTGGCGGTGACGAAGAACACCCTGAGGTGCTTCACCTTCCTGGTCTCTCCGTCAGGAATGACAGACACACACAGGCCAATGATGACAAACATGTTGAAGGCAGCACTTCCTACAATGGTGTTGGGACCCAGCTCGCCGGCGTCAAAGTTGTGACCGCAAACCTCCACGACCGACAGGAGGATTTCTGGGGCGGAGGAACCCAGAGCCATTAGGGTCAGGTTGGACACCGTCTCATTCCAGATGCGCACTGTCGTGGTGATCTTCTCACCGTTTGGTTTCTTGATGGTGATCTGTCTCTCCTGGGAGGTGATGACCTCGATGGACGCCATGAAGCGGTCAGCGATGATTGACACGCCCAAGAACATGTACGCCAACCCTACAAAGTAAATAGTGGCTCTGGCGAGGCGGTCGGTGAAGGCCGGGTTTTCTGGCTTCCATATTGGTAGGATGACACCTTCGATGCAGTTGGTACCTCCTCCACATTTTGTGTGGTTGCTGAGCGTGTTGTTGGACGTGAGGGTCGAGCTTCCTGCAGCACAGTACGGGACTTCAATTGAGATGATGGTCGACAAGAAAAGCAGCTGATAGGTGGAGAGCAGCGACGAGGTCCCGGCTCGGCTCATGGTGACACTCAAGCTCCCGTAAACCTGCAAGACAAAGAAGGAGACTTTGAATTTCTGTCGGATCACGTTTGTAGCTCGGCTCAAATGGAGGAAATAAAGATGTTCGGAGTCCCGCCCCCTTATCCTCGCTTCTCTACTTAAATCACAGAGTAACAACTGTAAGGGACCGGGGGACAATTATTTGTCTTTGTGCCTCCCTGAGTGACTGAAGCGTGCTGAAAGGTGGGTGGTGACGGTGCCGCAGCACCATTTATATTTATACATTTGACTCCATACACACATGGAAATACATGAGCCAATATTCTTTTTAATGATCCATGGAAGTTTCTTTTTTTTTTTTTTTTGACTTAATTATGTGTAACCCACAGAAGAGGATCTACAGATGTGTACCGTGATCCACAAACACGTCTTTTTACATGTGTGTTGTGTAAAGTCATATCCACATAACTTCCTCTGTAAACACAAACTTTAATTTCACATAAAAATGTTTGAGGTTTTACAAATGTAAACACTTTGATGACAGCAGACACACATGAAGTCATATTTACGTATTTGTGGATCCATTTTCACACAAGAAACTAGTGTTGCGCATTTGTGGACTGCTTCCTGTGAATTCGTGGGTCATGTGACATTTGCTACTTCCCTCCTGTGTATTTGCATAATTTAGTCTGCAGCACATCTGTGACACAAAAAATATCAGTGTGAGGTGAAGTTTCTCGCCACATCAGCAGATAACTGGACCAAGTAGGATAAAACAAAGAGCCTGTCGCGCATCACATCCTGAACAACACCTGGACGTGAGGACAGATGTGAGGACAGACGTCTGACGCTGCTAGTAGAACATGGGGAATTTATGCCTCTAAGTATGAGCACATATTTATTTTTTGTCAAGGATGTGAAATAAAGATGGATCATTTGTAAGAATAATATTATCAAGATTGCAATGCTAACTTTCAGTACCGCTTTAATGGAAATTCCCATTATGTGGTAGCATCGTGCTAACGGACTAATGTGACACAGGGTTGCAGTGGTGGAGGAAGAACTCAGATCTTTTACTCAGGTGAAAGTACAACAGAAACAAAAAGTAAAAGCAGAACAGTCCACTTCACATCAAATCAAACTACTGGTGCATTCATGTGTTCATCACTTTAACATAAAGGCTGATAAATGTGGAGCTTTTTTTGCAGGCAGCCAAAAAAAAATAATTATAAGTGGGTCATGTGACAAATGTCACAAATGTGCAAAACCAGCTTCACGTGTAAAAATGGATCCACAGATGTATAAACATGAGGTCACGTGTATCTGCTGTGGTCAAACTGTTTCCATTTGTAAAACCTGTAACACTGTTATGTGAAATTTATTTATTATTCATTTATTTATTTAATGTTTATTTGTACAGCACACATAAATGCCACACACCACGGCATTTATAGCCTGAGCTAATCTGCAATGCCCGCACCTCGCTGGGCCTTAAGATCTAAAAGACTCAGCAACGAGAACACAAGTGACAGTGCGAAGCACAAACAGTAAAAATACAAGACATAAAATACAAGACATAATTTGAGTTTAAAGTGATCCAAGTCAGGATCCAGTTTGAGTTCTGTGGGTAAAGACAGAAAAAGCTGTTTGTCCAAATGATAAATGTAAAGTTTGTGTTTACAGAGAAAGTTTGATGAATTTGCAATTCATGTGGATGTGACTTAACACGACACACATGTAACAACACTTGTTTGTGGATCACGGTATCTGTAGATCCTCTTCTGTGGGTTACACATAATTAACTCCGTGTACAAATGTAGTTACTGGAGCCAAACAAACGAGCAAACGGCACAAAACTAACAGCTGATTTCTGCAGATCTTCCTCACAGATCACATCATCATCATCATCACACAAGCCGTGCATGTCAGCAGAAAACATGACAGTCGGCCTCAGCGTGTCAGGTAGTCTCAATGTGCACATATCGTCTCATCACATGATCCAACAGAGACTCAACACTGGACAACATCAACATATACAGTATATGCACCGCTGCATCTGTGTGTGACACATAACACCAAAGGAAACAAGAAGTCATTCAGTTAATTTAACCCTTTTATAGTTTGTGTAGATTAAGCTTTTAATTTTGTTACAGATGCGTCTGACCATTAAAAAACATATGATACAGAAGGTTTCCTGTTTTCAAGGGCAGATACGGCAAATGACACCTTTTTGAATTTAACGAGAGTTCTTCTTTGAACACAGAAACATTTCTAAGGCAGCAGTCGCTCGTAGGGGCCCATTCTCCCCCAGCGCACTGTGGGCCCCCCCACCTCACAGGCCCCAGTGCAACCACACCGCCTGCACCGTCTATATTTACGCCCCTGGCCGCCTGTGACAACACCAAACCAACAAAGTGTCATATCGGCCTAATCAATAGACAGAATGACATCAGTAACCACGCACAGCGGACACAAACCCTGGAGTTGATTTTTTTAAATTTTTCACTCCTGCAGATATTTATTTTTTTTACAGGATCTGTTTTATTTTCGCTGAAGATTTAAAATGAGCTCAAACAAAGTGACTCTGATGAAATGTCATGGTTTTTAAGCTTTGGTTATGTTTCCTGATGGAATCGCTCCGACACATACGGGCGCCTTCCTGATCACTGATCGAGTGACGCTATGTGACGACTTGAGAACCAGCTGTCAAAGTTTCTGCATGTCTGCACATTTCAAAACAAACAAAACGTGTGAACTGCATGTAACACATTCAGGAGACGGAGCTGCCCCTCAGTAATGCTGAACATGAAGCATGTGTAACATTTTAAAGACGGTATTACAGCTCACACGTGTGTGTATTTTCTATAACTGATGCCCTAATATTTTCCTCTGCTGCTCTCCAGTGAGATCTGTAGAGTCATTCACATTTAAGGGTTTCGTAAACAGAGGAGCTAAGTCTTGTTGGATGTGTCACATAAGATCGTACGAGGAAGATACATTTGGAGCGTTTTGGTTTTAATGTCTTATTTGTAGAAAGCAGAAAAGATTGGACTGCTATAAAGAATATTTAAACCTTCATAGTTTGAGTTTTCCTTTTTATAAGCGACGATCATTAACCTGAATTTACTTTAAATTAAATTTAAAATTTAAAATATATGATCATGACATGATATTCTTCATTTAAGTAACAGTTTTAAATAACTTATTAAACTCATACAGTTTTAAGGAGACATTAAAGACACATTAAATGCACTGGCTGCTGTATCACTGCACAGCGTGTCCGACCTCCTCTGATGCAGCAGGACACCTCACAGTAACACAGACTGGATCTAAAGAGATTATCCTGCAGAACATCACCACACACGGCTCTGTGCAGAGAATCAGAAACCTACCGTCGCTCCAACACTTTCAGTATCTGACAGAAGAAAAAAACAAAAGCAGGACGTTGTCTCAAAATGTCCACAAAACCCTGAGGACAGTTTTCATGGTGGAGACAGAGACAGTGTGAATAAAGCGTCCACTGCGTCCTCCTGCTGTGAAACAATAAAAGCCTGTCAGATGATGTGGAGACGAGAAGCAGGAACACAGTCGGATCATAACACTGTCACCATGAAACCACCACACTGCTGCCTGCCATGATCCTCCTCCTCCTCCTCCTGCTCCTCCTCCTCCTCCTCCTCTCTGTATCTCTCTCTCTGTCAACACTTTCAAACCACCATCTGAATCCTCTTTGGAGTTAATTTTATCTTTCACTCCAAGCTACGTAGTAACTCTACATGTGGAGCTCAGCTCTTCGGCCTCACAGTTCAACTCTCTGACATGTCCGGAGGACTCGAGTAAAGACAATCGGAGCCGATACTGTAAAGGAGAGATTGTCTCAGACACAGAGAGACAGCCTTTAACTGATAGACTAAAGCGCCTGTCCAAGGCATACCTACAGTAAACTTGTTCCATTTTTAGCACATGTACATGCATGGTCTCATCTGGGAGGAAAGCGTTGTGTCCAACAGTCAGAATCACTGAGAGCGCTTCTGTCACTGACTTTAAACGTTTCAACACACTGAAATTAAATATCTCCTTTACAAAGATGCTGCAGACGAGCAGGTCAACACTGTCAATGCCAAAACGTTTAGTTTAGTCCAACACAGTGAGAGAAAAGTTTTGAGTTCATCAGACACTAAATAAATGTGTCACATGTCTGACAGGAACTCTGTGTCAGGTGAACTGTTTTGTTGTTGGAGTGTTTCATTCTGTGTCCCAGTCTCCAAAAGTAGATCAGGAGCCAGAGCCTTCAGCTATCAGGCTCCTCTCCTGTGGAATCATCTTCCTGTTGCGGTCCGGGAGGCAGACACCGTGTCCACATTTAAGACTAGACTTAAAGTGCAACTTGCAGGTTAAATGTTTTTAAAAATATATACATAACCTTGTCTGAAAATTACCATATGAGAAGTTAATTCAGAATTTATTATGGTTTACACGACATAAGGGCACAAATTCAGAGGAAAAAGTGGCTCTTTTTAGCTCCTCTCCTAAAAACGCTTTTTTTCCAACATCGCCTGATACTACGTCACGAGAGGGACTCTGCGTCCTTGACCCTGCCTCTGTCCAATGCGCAGTAGTAGGTGGTAGTGAGTCTGAGCGGTAGTAAACTTGTGAGTTAGTATTTTTTTTTCGGTTGTTAATAGTGCATTTCACCATTTGTGATTATACCGAATTATTGTGTTTGTGCAGGTTGCACAAACTCAAATCTGTCAGGACATTGAGTCCACCGTTTTCTGGACAGAAAGCGGAGTGGAGTTAGTTTTCATGCCTGGGTGCGTTTTGTGCAGGTGAAGAGGCGCAATTTCACGGCTTCATCTGTGACCAAAAAGGTGGTCGTGTGCAGCGCTCATTTTGGACAGGAGGATTATGTTCCTGGCGGATCCTGCCCGCCCACCATCGCACATACCCCCGAGGCTCGGGTCTTCCTCTCCGCGGAGAGGGGTATGTGCGGGACCCGAGGCTTGCGGCCCCGCACGGGGGTATGTGCGTGGCCGCTCTTGTCTCCCTCTCCGAGCCTCGGAGGTATGTGCGAGGGCGGGCGGGCTCCGCGGGCTCTCTCACAAAAACGACCCCAAAAGTCACTGTAGTGTGTATATGTTTTTGTTTTTTGTTTTAATCGAGTTTCTCCATCATTTCTCTA
>NW_026081625.1:0-1393 GCF_006386435.1 Epinephelus moara | reverse complement strand
CATACTATACTAGGACTTTTTTAAAATGATTTTGGACAACATACTATACTAGGACTTTTTTCCATGATTTTGGACAACATACTATACTGTGACTTTTTTTCAAGATTTTGGACGACATACTGTACTATGACTTTTTTTCAAGATTTTGGACGACATACTATATTATGACTTTTTTAAAATGATTTTGGACAACGTACTATACTATAACTTTTTTTCATGGTTTTGGATGAAAAACTATACTATGACTTTTTTAATGGTTTTGGACAACAAACTATACTATGACTTTTTTTTCATGACTTTGGACAACATACTATACTATGATTTGTTTTCATGATTTTGGACGACATACTATACTATGAACTTTTTCTCTTGATTTTGGACGACATGCTATACTATAATTTTTTTTCATGATTTTCGTGAACAAACTGCACTTTCTTTCATGGTTTCGGACGACATACTATACTATTACTTTTTTTTCATGGTTTTGGACAACATACTATACTATGACTTTTTTTCATGGTTTCGGACGACATACTATACTATTACTTTTTTACATGTTTTTGGACGACATGCTATACTATGACATGTTTTCATGATTTTGAATGACATACTATACTATGACTTTTTTTTCATGGTTTCTGACGACATACAATACTGTTACTTTTTTACATGTTTTTGGACGAAATGCTATACGATGACATTTTTTCATGATTTTGAATGAGATACTATACTATGACTTTTTTTCATGTTTTTGGAAGACATGCTATACTATGACTTTTTTTCAGCATTTTGGATGACATACTATACTATGACATTTTTTTCAGCATTTTGGATGACATACTATACTATAACATTTTTTCATGATATTGGACGACATACTATACTATGACTTTTTTTCATGATTTTGGAAGACATGCTATACTTTGACTTTCTTAAAATGATTGTGGACAACATATTATAGTATGAGTTTTTTTTGGACGACAAACTGCACTTTCTTGCATGATTTTGGATGACGGGCTATACTATGACTTTTTTAAAATGATTTCGGAGGACATGCTATACTATTACTTTTTTTCATGATATTGGACGACACACTATACTATGACTTTTTTCGATGGTTTCGGATGGCATACTATACTTTGACTTTTTTTCATGGTTTCGGACGACATACTATACTATGACTTTCTTAAAATGAGTTTGGACAACATGCTATAGTATGAGTTTTTTTTTCATGGTTTTGGACGAGAAACTGCACTTTCTTTCATGATTTTGGATGACAGGCTATCCTATGATTTTTTTTTTCATGATTTTGGATGACATGCTATACTGTGACTTTTTTTCATGATTTTGGACGACATGCTATACTATGACTTTTTTCATGACTTCGGACGAC
>NW_026081624.1:0-1448 GCF_006386435.1 Epinephelus moara | reverse complement strand
CATACTATACTATGGCGTTTTTATCATTTTTTTCCGACATACTATACTATGATGTTTTTATCACTTTTTTCGACACATTATACGATGACTTTTTTCAACATACTATACTATGACGTTTTTATCACTTTTTCTGACATACTATACTATGACTTTTTTCGATATACTATACTATGATGTTTTTATCACTTTTTTTGACATACTATACTATGACTGTTTTCGACATACTATACTATAACTGTTTTCGACATACTATACTATGATGTTTTTATCACTTTTTACGACATACTATACTATGACTTTTTTTGACATCCTATATACTATGGCGTTTTTATCACTTTTTCGACATATTATACTATGACTTTTTTCAACAGACATACTAACGCTATTTATCAGTTTTTTTTCGACATATTATACTATGACCTTTTTATCACTTTTTCTGACATACTATACTATGACTTTTTTTTTACATACTATACTATGACGTTTTTATCACTTTTTCTGACATACTATACTATGACTTTTTTTCGACATACTATACTATGACGTTTTTATCACTTTTTCAGACATACTATGCTATGACTTTTTTCGACATTCTATACTATGACTTTTCGACATACTATACTATGACTTTTTTCGACATACTATACTATGACGTTTTTAAGCACTTTTGATGACAAACTATACTATGAATTTTTTTGACATACTATACTATGTCGTTTTCATCATTTTTTCTGACATACTATACTATGACTTTTTTGGACAGACTATACTATGGTGTTTTTATCATTTTTTTTGGACATACTATACTATGATGTTTTTATCACTTTTTTCGACATACTATACAATGACTGTTGTGGATATACTATACTATGACGTTTTTATCACTTTTTCTGACATACTATACTATGAGTTTTTCGACATACTATACAATGGCGTTTTTATCATTTTTTTCGACATACTATACTATGACTTTTTTTGACATATTATACTATGACTTTTTTTCGACATTCTATACTATCGCGTTTTTATCACTTTTTTCAACATACTATACTATGACTTTTTTCGGCATACTATACCATGGCGTTTTTATCACTTTTTTCGACATACTATACTATGACTTTTTTCGGCATACTATACCATGGCGTTTTTATCATTTTTTTCGACATACTATACTGTGACTTTTTTTCGACATACTATACTATGGCGTTTTTATCATTTTTGTCGACATACTATACTGTGACTTTTTTTGACATACTATACTATGACTTTTTTTTGACATACTATACTATGAGTTTTTTCGACATACTATACTATTGCGTTTTTATCACTTTTTCTGACATACTATACTATGACTTTTTTCGACATTCTATACTGTGACGTTTTTATCACTTTTTCTGACCTACTATACTATGAGTTTTTTCGACATACTATACTATGGCGTTTTTATC
>NW_026081623.1:0-1316 GCF_006386435.1 Epinephelus moara | reverse complement strand
AACTCGCTTACCGCAATACGTCAGCATGTCAGGTAGAGCATGTCCAAAATTTAAGGTTGGTTGGTTAAGGAACCAACATGTGCAGCACTCAAATTGGAACACTAAGATTTCCTCGATTTTGGAGTGGCTAGGAAAACTATCCCCTGGGAAGATTTTGCAAATGATAGGGATGCTGTTAGGACTTGTTATGCTGACCCTACTTGTAGTGGCTTGTTGTGTTATTCCCCTAGTGAGGCTTGTGATTAGAAAGGCCATGGAAAGCCACATGGGACAGTTTGTCATATTAGACCAGGGTCCACGGCCCATTGAGGGCGCAGAGCTACCAGGAGACATAAGTGGCTCACAGGGAAAGGGAAAGGTTCTTGAAAACCAAGAACAAATTATAGGGCGTTATGTCAGAAATCAATATGAGATAAGACTAGGAGATGCGGCAGTAGAAGCTGTCCTATATGAGCGAAAATATAGACAGGCGGAAGGAGAGTATGAGGAGATTGTGTAGAGCGGAGGATGTCACGAGCCACTAGCCCCGATACACTTGCTGTCACCAAACCAGTACTAACAATTAACCCGCTTGCATGGCTTGCATGGCTTATGTATATAATTAGGTGTTGAGAGGAGAGGCTAAAAACGGAAAAAGTGAACTACACTAAAGAATGTCCTTTACAACCATAAGATAGGTGCAGAGTATGGCTGAGAACTGGAGAGCCCCATATCCATACCAGCAGAACCCAGGGGGCCAACTGGGGTTCCAGTATCAGCAGGAGTGGCCGAGCATGCCGTACCAGCTGCCTCCACCATACCCAGAGTCAACCCGCCCGATGGCCAGCCAACCCTCATCAGCCTATACCCCCAGCGGAGGCGCCCCAATGGAAGCCCGTGGCCACCCCACACCGATGACGTTATCGATGCTCTATGCCCAACCCCTGCCATCAACTCAGCCACCAACCCGGATCCTCGACCCCCTGCACCGCTATATATTACAAGAGCTCCAGGACCCGGTCGAAGCCCCCAGCCAGGGTGGGGCTATGACAGAATGGAAGTCAACTACGGGTGAGGTGACCTCCTGCCAAGAAACACCCAACCCAATCACCGGCAACACTAACCCGGGTAGCAGAGTCCAGGTGGGTCCCAGCCGGGAATGGAACCTGGGGGAGGTGAATTCAGGCCTGAAGTATTCCCAGTACCTGGTGCAGGCCGCATTAGAGGTTCAGACAACCACCACAACACAGGCACCACCACAGCAGAGAAACCTGTAGGACAGTGCCCGTAATAAGTTGCTGCCATTGCGCTCCCCCGACACATCGTCATCGTCAGAG
>NW_026081622.1:0-1211 GCF_006386435.1 Epinephelus moara | reverse complement strand
TTGTGGCGGGGGGTCAGTGTGTGTTTGTTGGTATTGGACTCAGAGAGAAGAAGAAGAACAGGATGTTTCCATGTTTGTTACATAAGTCGTTCATGTTACATCACTACATGTATAATACAGATGTGTGGAGCCCTCTGCTGGTCACATGAGACACCTGCAGGTGACTCAACACCTGAGAGGACAACATAGACAGACAGCAGGTACGTCAGTCATCCTGGAGGGTGTACAATGTCTTCTGGGTAACTGTCCCCGTGAGACCACCTCTGTCCAACTACAGTGTCCAAAAAGGACCAAAAAGAAATTTTTGAACTCACCAGACACAGCATTGTGAGGTGGCGACGTCAGAGGTCCTCTGATTGGTCGTCACAACTCAGACACGTCCTGATTCAGATCCATTAGGTACACAACAAGGAGCTGTGGTACTTCATGGTTTAAATACTACAGACAACAGTACTTCAAGCTTTAAATACTACAGACTGCAGTACTTCATGGTTTAAATACTACAGACTGCAGTAATTCATGGTTTAAATACTGCAGTACTTCATGGTTTAAATACTACAGACTACAGTACTTCAAGATTTAAATACTACAGACTGCAGTACTTCATAGTTTAAATCTACAGTACATCATGGTTTAAATACTACAGACTGCAGTATTTCATGGTTTAAATACTACAGACTGCAGTACTTAATGGTTTAAATACTGCAGTACTTCATGGTTTAAATACTACAGGCTGCAGTACTTCATGGTTTAAATCTACAGTACATCATGGTTTAAATACTACAGACTGCAGTATTTCATGGTTTAAATACTACAGACTGCAGTACTTCATGGTTTAAATACTACAGTACATCATGGTTTAAATACTACAGACTGCAGTACTTCAAGGTTTAAATACTACAGACTGCAGTACTTCATGGTTTAAATACTACAGTACTTCAAGGTTTAAATATTACAGACTGCAGTACTTCTAGGTTTAAATACTACAGACTGCAGTACTTCGAGGTTTAAATACTACAGACTACAGTACTTCATGGTTTAAATACTACAGTGCTTCATGGTTTAAATACTACAGTACTTCAAGGTTTAAATACTACAGACTGCAGTGCTTCATGGTTTAAATAATACAGACTGCAGTACTTCATGGTTTAAATAATGCAGTACTTCATGGTTTAACTACTACAGTACTTCATGGTTTAAATACTACAGAC
>NW_026081621.1:0-1063 GCF_006386435.1 Epinephelus moara | reverse complement strand
GATTTCAGCGGGACATGTAATTGGGTATCATCTGTGTAACAGTGGAAATTGATATTATGTTTACGGATGATTTTCCAAGAGGTAGCATGTAAATGGTGAATACAATGGGGCCCAGGATCGACCCTTGTGGGACCCCGCAAAGAAGAGGAGCACTGGAGGAGGAGGTGTTACCGATCGTTATGGAGAAGGACCTGTTTGACAGATAAGAGATTAACCAATCCAGAGCCACATCACTGATACCAACATAGTTCTTCAGACGGTTGATCAAGACATTATGGTCCACTGTATCAAAAGCTGAGCTGAGGTCAAGGATAATTAAAATGGAACACTGGCCTGTGTCGGCTGCAAGCAGTAAATCATTTGAAACCTTGACCAAAGCAGTCTCAGTGCTGTGTAGAGAGCGGAAACCAGACTGAAATTTCTCAAACAACAGATTATTGTTCATAAAAGAAATTAACTGGTTTGAGACAGTTTTTTCTAAAATCTTAGATAAAAACGGCAGCTTTGAGATGGGTCTAAAATTACTTAAAACAGATGGATCAAGGGAGGGCTCCTTTAAAAGAGGTTAAACAGTGGCATATTTAAAATCAGTAGGAAAAATGCCCGAGGTGAGAGAACTGTTAATAATGGCTAAAATATCTGGACCAAGTGTCTGGAATACCTCTTTTAAAAACCAAGTGGGAATGCAGTCTGAAGGGCAGATGGATAATTTACAAAGTGCAATAGTGTGTTCCAGGGTTGACAGAGAGATTTCAGAGAAATGGGTAAATATTATTATTGATGAAATGAAACTCAGTCATTAAAAGTATGGCTGCATGGATAGACTGTTGGAACAGTTGCTATGAGAAACGGATTAGTGGTTGAAATAAGGAACTACAGTTGAAACACCTGACAGGCATTTATACACAGTAGTGATTTTTATAAATACTTATCACTTGTCCATAGCCATTGGTAGCTTTGTCACCTTCTACCTATGCCAATCCTCAATGCCTATGTGCAGTTTCACATAGATTGACCACGTCAGTGAGTGGAAAACGTGGGACAGACAGAATGACTGACTGAC
>NW_026081620.1:0-1973 GCF_006386435.1 Epinephelus moara | reverse complement strand
TGTAAATGCTGCCGTGAGAACACGAACCAACTCTGAGCAATTATGCAACTTTGTGACAAAATTAGTCCCTGATTTGGACCAAAGCAAGACAACTCTAGATCTGAAAGCACCCTAAGTTTCACTTGTAGTGCAGTTCCCCAATTGAAAGAGCTGTCTCTATGGCAAGACTTTGATTATACTTAAGACTTTGATTTTACTGCATTGATGTTGTGAGTGTTTGTAATCAGATGTTTTTAGTTTTTCTGTTGTTACATGTGTCACCTATGACTTCAATTCATCAAGAATTTTTTGTTTATCGGAGGCATGCTAGAAAAACAACATTTTCTTAGAGATTTTAACGCAACAGTGGGTGAGTAATTGAAATAGGCAACAAATGGTCTTTGGGGGGATGAAGTATTCCTTTAAATCTGTACCAGCAGAGATACTTTACAGTAGCCTACTACTATGCTTATCTCTATTGGTACAAGTGTTCATTTCTTCATCCTCTCTTTATTTGGCTGTTTCTTACACCATGTAGCTGTAGACTCCCATAATCCTCCTCTTCAACCATCTGGGCTGTGAGGCTGGTGAGGGTTCATCAGTCACAGGCTCAGAACTGGTCAAGGACAGAGATGAAAGAGTTTTCTTAAGTGGATCTCCAGAAAGCTGGAGACGGGCAGGAAGCGAAGGAGGGAGGACAGGTTCACAGAAATGTCACAACGTAGAAAAGAAAATGTTGAAAAATTTGTTTCCCTGAGTGCAGACCACACTACCTGCAGGCCACATTTTTAAGTTCTCTCTTTAAGCTTGTAAATGTGATAGATCAGGCTCACCTAATAGGTTTCAGGTATTCTAAACTTCATGATTCATTGGTCCATACAGTATCTGGTGTGTGATACAAAAGGGCAGGTGATGTTTATCATCATCGGTTCACATTTATCCAGTTACTTTCCTTGAAGGTTGTAGGGAACTGCCTGGAAACAAGAGACCACCAGGACCACTCTTGAGTGGATCTAAGTCAATACCCTGTGATATTCCATTACAAAACAAATATAGCTGAGAGAAGACAAACAGAGGCTACCCTAACTGATCTCAGGTTGCTCCGAGTGTGGTAACCGTGGGACGGCGAAGAATTGGGTGTGTTGGGATTAGAAGGGAAGTGAGCCAAGACTAACTTGAGTAGGTGATCCTGACACCAGCTCGATGTTGCGATCTGACCTGGACCGTGTGGCAACAGAAGAGGAGGCAGAGGAGTTTCACACAATCTGTCCATCAGAGAGGTTGAGTTTATTATATATACACACACAATGCTTACAGTAGGCTCCCATTCCCGGATCAGAAGGTGTGAAAGGATGAAAAAGGGGGGAGGAAATGGGAGGAATAACACGTCAGTTGATGGGTGTCATGTGGTGAACAAGAGTTTCTCTTTACCACAATCTCATGTCCTCTGTGTCTATCAAGACCCTTAATTCAAATGACTATCATCACTTTTATCTGCATACTGTCTTCACCATGACACACCCCGAGAAAGCTGCGTCCCTCCACATACACAACGAAGCACACGTCACACACTCACAGGTTACCCACAAGGCATAAATGCCATAAAGAATCCACCAAGTGTATAGACCTGCGTTATGGAACTTTAAGTTATTTGTGAGGTATAAGGTTCTGAAGAAGTGTGACGGGCCACAATAATGTCTGTAAAGAAAAATGAAAAACTAGTCTTTTCTTTCACTCTATATATTGACAAGTGTCCATAAATGATCAGTCACACCGCAACCTTTCCCTTCCAGTTTCCTATTATCTTGGAATTGCAGGCTTTGGAACACTGGAGTTATTCAAGTGGACCTATTATGCTCATTTTCAGGTTCACATCTGTATTTTGGGTTTCTACCAGCACGTTTACATGCTTCAGTGTTCAAAACCCATTTTTATTTTTCTCATACTGCCTGTGCTGGAACACCTGTATTCACCCTCTGTCCTGTCTCTTTAAG
>NW_026081619.1:0-1981 GCF_006386435.1 Epinephelus moara | reverse complement strand
TGCTTGTCAATTACACACAGGTCCGAAAGACACAAACATGCACAAACAGGACCTATACATGCACAAAATGCAAAGCGGCATGGCATGGCTTTACTCAGTGTGGCCAAGAGTGACAATGGATAAAGGGTTTAAGAGGATGTGCGCGAAACTCTAACTATGTATTGCACAGTTTGTCCAAGCAGCAAACTCCGGGGCTGAAAAATGAAGCCAGTGCAGAAGTGCCAAAAACTGCAGTTTGACTGTCTGTGTACCTGCAGGAAATGGATGTGGTCCTCAGTCATTGACAGCTGCTTCAAATCATCCTCTCCCTTCCTCAGTTCAGAGATGTCCTTCTCCAGCCGGTCCACAAATGCCTCAGCTCGGCTCATCGCAGCCTTCACCTGAACTCTGATCAGCTCTTTCATGGCACATCGTCTTTTTTCCGCCATCTGGACAATTTCAGCGAAGGCTTTCTCATTTTGATCAACCGCTGCATCTCCAGAACACTGATGGTACAGACAAAAAATATGAATAATGTCAGTGACCTTAAAGGAAAAGGATACCGGACACACTGCATGCATTTAGTGCAAGACAACCCACCTGCAGTGCTTTCATGTTCTGTCTCAGCTGTCTCAGCTGCTTCTCTTTCTCCTGTATTCCCTGCTGGTATCTTTGTTTTTTCTTTCCAAATTGTTTCTGAAAATCAAAATTATATTGTGCGGTGTAAAGCAACAGTGTTACACTTAACAGCCACGTACATTAACATACATTTTCCCAGCTATATAACCCTGACAACTGCAGCAGCACCAGTGTGGCCTAAAACAATTATTCTTACTTGTTTCTCTTTCCTCTCTGCTGCGGCTGAAACAGTGTCATGACCTTGGTGTTCATCCATCACACAGAGCAGACAAATGCACTGGCCATCACTGCGACAGTAGACTTCCAGCAGCTTGTCATGCTTGGAGCAGATCTTCTCTTGGATGGAGGCAGACACCTCCACTAACTTGTGCCTTTTGAAAGCAGCAGACTCGTAGTGTGGCTGCAGGTGAGTGGCACAGTAAGAAGCCAGACACACCAGGCAAGACTTGACAGCTTTCAGCTTCTTCACAGTGCAGAAATCACACTCCACATCCCCCGGGCCCACTACTTCCTTCTCAGGAGGTGTGGGTGCTTCTGCCTCTGACATTTTCCCTGCCAAATCAGCCAGCACTGTGTTCTTGTTCAACACAGGTCTGGGGATGAAAGTGTGTCTACACTGGGGACAGCTGTAAACACCACGGTGGTCCTCCTGGTCCCAGTAACCATTTATACAGTCCTTACAGTAGCTGTGGCCACAATGAAGAGTCACAGGGCTTCTCAGTATGTCCAAGCATATGGAGCAGGATAAAGGCTCTGCTTCTTTCCAGCTCTCTGCCATCTTCTTCACAGCACCCTTTGACTTTCGTTTTCTGTGAAACCAAAAGTGGCTGTCAGGCTATGGGAGTGACTTCATCTCTTACTATGCTTTCTTTTAAAACTAGAAAACTCTCCAAAAATCTAAGGTGAATGTGAACATACTCCACAAATATATGTCACTGAAGAGTGAACTTTTAAATATGTCTTAACTACTTTAAGAAAAAAAAAGTTCATTATTCAACAGTGTGGTGAAACACATACCTAGTAAAGTCTTCTAAACGTTTTCTGGTCGTCTCTGACGGGTCCATCGTGGAAGAAGCTCCCTCCACCTGCAGAGGAATGACACTTTTCCTCAATGCACAGACAGTACTGATGTACACTCACTGCCGTCGTCTCCTCTGATAACTAAAACTCTCGCGAACTGCTCAAATCTCGCATGAAGACTGTCTTGTTTCCTCTGTTGGTGAGTTTCGTTTCCGAGTTTAAATGTTTAAATAAACACACTGGGCCTCAGTTCTCCTGAATATCTCTTATAGTTTCTGTTAAGAGAAAAAAATACGAGAATGTTTCATAGTTGTGTTGAATAATGAATCCCACCTGACCACAA
>NW_026081618.1:0-2262 GCF_006386435.1 Epinephelus moara | reverse complement strand
ATCAGAACAATACACGGGGTGACGTATCCAGAGCGTTACCAGCAGAGCTAACTGGTAGATTAGACTCTTGCCGTATCCGGTCGGCAAAACAGCAAAAACGTCCTTCTTGCAAAGGAAAGATTCGAGCACCGTCTTCTGTTCCTCTTTTAGAGAAAAAGCCAAGTCTAACTCGTTCATTGTAGCAGCCAAAGCCGTTTCAAACAACTGGTGTTCATCCGTAGCCATCTTGCAGTGTTTACTGACTGATTCCATCATCATCTGTTTAGCTCGCCTCTGGCCCGCCTATATCAGATACACCAATGTGATTGGTGTACTCGGCTCCAACGGCATGGGTAATGAGCATCATTACTGATTGCCAGAGTGACTCGCTGAGCAAATTCAAATTGTGCTCTCGTGAGAACTCTGGATTTCCAGGGTAACACACATCCATAATTTACACAGAATTTTATTCACCGTAAACTTGCTTTGCTGTTGTTGTTATTTATTTGTTTATTTTATGTTACTTTATTCCTTACCTTGTTGACTTTTTATCTGCTGTTATTTTCTCTATCTTTGCCTGTAAGCTGACCTTGAGTGTCGTGAAAGGCGTCTATAAATAAAATCTATTATTATTATCCACTGCAACTTCTATCATTAAAGATAAGTAGTGAGGGCCCTCCCACAAAGAGTGCAACAGGACAGAAAAGGCCATGCTAACAAAGAGTGGATGTTGAAAATCCCCACCCAACTGAAGACCAAGATGGACACTGCACTGTTTCTTTCCAAGACACAGGGAGTAAACACTTACTACAAACTTTCATGAACTTGAGATCTCTACTAATAGACAGGACTCACCCTTGAGGAAAACTGGAATGATGTATGACATCACATGTGACAGCAGTGGGGGACTGGAAGCGGACATCAGCTGTCTTTGAATACCAGACCAAAACAACATCGACTGGCAAAGAGTCAGAGGTCATCAACCATGACTCAGTGGATGGATGGAGAAATAAAGGAGGACATTTACATCCAGTGGCAGGGACTGTCCTTGGGTTACAATCTTCCAACAGAAACATCCATGCATCAGGTAAAGAAGACCTTGAGATGTGTTGTAAACTTTTTTCATCAAGATGAATTATTATATGTGAACAAAGCAGGTGGTGTTCTGCCTTATACCTCCTTCACTAGCCCTCCCTCTTTCGCTGGTGCAAAAGTTAGATCCGCTGAAGAAAAAGCAGTAGTTATACTGTGAAAACTTGAAGAAAAAAAAAGGTGAAGTGTAGAGTAATCAGTACCTGCGAATCAGATTTAGTATCCACCCATATATGCATCTACCCACATCCATCTTCCCTTTGCACTATTTTTCACCCAAGAAGTGCCTGTGCTGCTCAGAGAGGCAAAAAGTCCATAATTGTAATGCATTCTACTTAAGTGTGGGTGGGTGAGTAATTGCATGGGTAAGTGAGTGTATTTGTTTGCAGTGTGTGTGGGGGGTTTCAGGGACATGCATTTATCAATGATGAACTAGATGTAACTGTAGGCAAAAGACACATACAAACACACACAGTGTAAAATAAGTCTATTATGTTGGCAATGATAGCTTTGCTCTTAGCTCTTGGCTTCTGTTCGGGGCCAAAGAGCTGTTATTACTGCGTAGGAGATAACAGGAACACATACACACAAATGCACAGGGTGAGGAATATTGTAATGGAATGATGGGAGATGTCAGGGCCTATAGAAAAGTGAGGAGCAGAGACCCATAGATTCAGACATGACCTATGCATTATCCTTGATTTAACTCTGTCCTGGACAAGTACACAGGTGAGCATTTAATATTTACTGACCGAACAAAATGGGTCCAAAACAGACCTTAAGTTAATTAGACCCGATCCAAAATGCGGTCAACCCAAACAAAACCAAAAAAGACAGAGAACACAAATACAGGCAGCATATGCTGTGCCACCAATTAAACCAGAAGTCACAGGAGTAGCAATATACAACATTTTTTCATGCACTCAAAAAACACATCTTTCTCCCGTGATGGCAACGACATACCGTGTCACTGGTTCCCAACCTTTTTTTTCTCATGACCTCTTAAAGGTAGAGATACACCAATATATTGACTGAACATGAGCACTGGCTGATATTTGGGGGTCTGCCCATTGGTCCGACAGCCCATTATTCCGACAACCCATTGGTCCGACATCCCATTGTTCCGACCATATTAAACCCATTGTTCCGAAGTCCCGACAAAAACCAGTTGGTTAGGGTTAGGAAAAGATC
>NW_026081617.1:0-1072 GCF_006386435.1 Epinephelus moara | reverse complement strand
TAGTATAATATGTCGTCATAAATCATGAAAAAAGTTCATATTATTGCATGTCGTAATAAATTATGAAAAAAGGTCATATTATTGCATGTCGTAATAAATTATGAAAAAAGGTCATAGTATAATATGTCGTCATAAATCATGAAAAAAGGTCATATTATTGCATGTCGTAATAAATTATGAAAAAAATTCATATTATTGCATGTCGTAATAAATTATGAAAAAAGGTCATAGTATAATATGTCGTCATAAATCATGAAAAAAGGTCATATTATTGCATGTCGTAATAAATCATGAAAAAAGGTCATATTATTGCATGTCGTAATAAATTATGAAAAAAGGTCACAGTATAGTATGTCGTCAAAAATCATGAAAAAACGTCATAGTATTGCATGTCGTCAAAAAATCATGAAAAAACGTCATAGTATAGCATGTCGTCCAAAATCATGAAAAAACGTCATAGTATAGCATGTCGTCAAAAATCATGAAAAAACGTCATGGTATAGCATGTCGTCAAAAATCGTGCAAAAACGTCATAGTATAGTATGTCGTCCAAAATCATGAAAAAAAGTCATAGTATAGTATGTCGTCCAAAATCATGAAAAAAACATCATAGTATAGTATGTCGTCCAAAATCATGACAAAACGTCATGGTATAGCATGTCATCCAAAATCATGACAAAACGTCATGGTATAGTATGTCGTCAAAAATCGTGAAAAAACGTCATATTATTGCATGTCGTAATAAATTAGAAAAAACGTCATATTATTGCATGTCGTAATAAATTATGAAAAAAGGTCATAGTATTGCATGTCGTAATAAATTATGAAAAAAGGTCATAGTATAGCATGTCGTCAAAAATCATGAAAAAAAGTCATATTATTGCATGTCGTCAAAAATCATGAAAAAACATCATAGTATAGCATGTCATCAAAAATCATGAAAAAAGGTCATAGTTTAACATGTCGTCAAAAATGAAAAAAAGTCATAGTATAGCATGCCGTCAAAAATGAAAAAAAGTCATAGTATAGCATGTCGTAAAAAATCATGAAAAAACATCATAGTATAGCATGT
>NW_026081616.1:0-1438 GCF_006386435.1 Epinephelus moara | reverse complement strand
TCGGTGAAAAACCTCACAGTTTACATCACTGGGAGCTCTGTGACCTTTACTCTTATCAGTCCCTCAGGTGAAATATTTTAAAGGTGTCATTACTGTATGAGTAGAGGAGTTTTTTTAACACCACTTTGTGTGGAAATTTCTAACTTTGGCCCCATCTGGTGGTGGTAGAAAGTGTTAAACTGTGGTCAACAATGCACACCACTACATTTCAACTGCTCTAAAAAATTGAAATGTTAAATTAAAGTAACATTTGTTTAACTTTTGGCTTTTTACCCAGTGTGCTTTATTACTTACCATGGCTTTTCTTTCAGGTGTGTCCCAAGAAAGCACCAACACGACAGGCTCACTGATCACTGCATCCCAGTCAGTGGGAAACTTCAAGACTCTGCAGCTAAAACAACAAGTTGGACTGTGGGAAATTCAAATGGTGTCAACAAATCCCTACATTCTGAAGGTTGTAGGTGAGAACTCCACGATTATAAGGTTGAATCACATAACCAATATTTAACATTATTATTTTAGGTATAACTATCCCTTACCTTGAAAGGCTGGTTTTTCAAAATCAAAAAAGAAAGTGTTACATAGCCATGCACATAGGTTTGTTATTTTCTGAGATTGTGAAATATCTAATGCTTCACCTGACAGCACCAATCTATCAGACCCGTTTCAAACTTGACAACATAAACAATGTAATGGGTCCAAATGTGTTTCCTTTTGGCAAGTTTGTCAGTGCAGTAGCTGACAAAGAAACTATAAAAGAAATAAGAAGGAAAGAACATGACCTCAGTTCAGCCCAACACTGGTGCCGCTTCTCTTGGAGTCAATGAGGCTGGCACGACAAATCACATTATAACCCATCATATCTTTGTTGTTTCAACTCTGATTGAAAAAATCCTACCACCAAATGAAAAAGCACACATAACATAATCCTGACTGACATTTTCAAAAGGAAAATGAACCCACACACTTAGAAAAAAAATCACAAAATGATGGGTTATGGTGTGATTTGCAGTGTCCACCCCATTAAAGCTACTCTTACCTTTCGTTGAACATCCACAACTCCTGCCTCCCTCCAAAGTCCCATCCCCCTACTTCTGCAACGCCACCTCCCTCCAAAGGCCTACTCCCCCCTCCTCAATTATGTCCTCATTACGTCTATGATAGACGTAGGCGTTGGCAAGGTAACATTAGATACACGGAAGAGGAGAGCGAGTGTAACGTTACAACCAAGAAGGAATCAGTGATGACTGATGAGTTTTAGAATAAGGTTACAGTGCTAACGTTAGATAGTAGTGTTAACGTTATTAGAAAGTGGAAACGCACAAGGAAGATAACTTTAATGTTTCAGAGGCTACGCTAGAGTAGGCTAACGTTAGCCATTAGCAACTGGATGCTGTGTTGTCATAGCCTGGTTCCAGACCATAGACTCCGCCCACTC
>NW_026081615.1:0-1016 GCF_006386435.1 Epinephelus moara | reverse complement strand
AACATAGACAAGACACGAACATAACCAGGAATACATCGGGGTGAGCAACCCGTTTCAACGGGGTGTGTCAGGAGGAAAAGCTGCTGTGATTTATTAAAAATGGAGGAGCTTGAGTTTAGTACAAACGAGAATCTCAGACAGCGGAAACTAACTGGTGCTGTTTTCAACTCTGACGACCGATTAAACGGACCAGGTTTGTACTGTTTCATTGTTTTATTATGACTTTAAACCGCTATGCAACCAGTGGTGGAGGGAGCATTCTGATTTCTTATACTAAGTAAAAGTGCAAATATAACACTGTGGAAATACTCTTTTACAAGCAGTGGTGGAATGTTACTCAGTAACGTTAGATTAGGCTGAACTGCGCCTCACCTGAAAAAGTGGACGAGATCTGTACAGGATGTCTCATCCTATTAGATCTGATTCAGAATTATTTAAAATGTTATCAAACTCATATATCAGTTTGTTCGCAGTCTCCTATTATTTTAATTAATACAGAGTAAACTAATTAAATGCTTAACAGGCGATCTGTACTTTCTGTTCATGGTTCAACCTCCATTTTACTGAATTCTCATGTAAAAAAGCATCATATCAGCTTGCTGCTGTATATTAATAAATCGAGCAGACATGTCACGCTCAAACATAAATACATTAAAGCATTAGTTAACAGTTAAACACAGAGAATAGAAATTCAAGATAACAGCTTTCATTTAAGATCAGTCTGATATAGTCAGGGCTTCAGTGTTATTTTAAGAAGCTTCACATCTCACTGACCACAGATCTGTTCTTTAGTACCTTATTATTTAAAACAGCCCAGTGTTAATACACAATACATTGTGCGATATTAGTGTATGCTAAACTGTCAGCTAATATCAGCTAATAATGTAAAATCAGCCATTCAGTCTGTATCGTTATTAGCTTTGTTTTGTACAATTTACTTATTACACCGACCTGTGTTTTTCTATTTACAGATACATACTTTTATACATGTATGTATGTATGTGTATATGTGTGTG
>NW_026081614.1:0-1305 GCF_006386435.1 Epinephelus moara | reverse complement strand
TGGAGCAAATCAATCACTTTTAAAAACAAATTACTAACATCTCCATGCTGCAATATGTGTATTTTCAGATTTTTGTCTTGATAACTGAATTTTTTACAGTGGTTTCAAATCTGCCTGCACAACCGTGAATGGCTTACTCAATTTGTGAAGCCACTGTTGTATTGCCATTTGCCCATTAGCTCAGAGCGATAAATGACAGTCTTTGGTTCCAGAAGTTGTGGGTTCAAGCCTCAAGTGGTCCAAAATGAACGTTGTTGTCAACTGTCTTGTCTTCCTATTCTCCTGTTTGTTGCTCAGAATTGCCTAAATTTGCCAAAAATAGCCCGGACCCGACCCATCGCTGCACAGCAGCTATAATTTAGTTTAATTCTTGTAGTCCAGCACCTTCTTCGCTGTTTGGATGTGTGCGCCTGCTCTCTTTATATTCAAGTGTGACAGTATGAACATGCAAATGTAGAATTCTGAGTGTTTTCCATTTTGCACTGCAATGTTCAATTGGTGCTACAAGTGTCTAGTCATATGATGGCTGTGTGTGTCATTTGAACACAAAGTTCCATTTTGAGAAGATGTTGAACTTGTTTAAACGCAGAGTGTTATTTTGGAAGAGAAGTGTTGAATTTAGCAGTTTGTATGTGTTTTTGTAGTTTGTGTGTAGAGTTTAAAGAAAAGGAGGTCTTCCTCCAAAAAATGTGTTTAAGAAATCGGGAAAAACTGTAACTAAAGTAATGTTTGAATTGTCTCCATCAGGTCTCATCTTCCTCTTCTACCTAGTCTTCTACGGGTTCCTGGCAGGAATGTTTTCTTTCACCATGTGGGTCATGTTACAGACACTGGATGAAAATGTCCCCTGCTATCAGGACAGAGTGGCCAATCCAGGTGAGTTCATTATCACAGGTTTAATTTCACTTCCTGTTTGCTTCAAATCCATTATCACAGGTTTAATTTCACTTCCTGTTCATTTCACAACCGTTATCACAGGTTTAACCACACTTCCTGCTTACTTCACACACACTTCCTGTTTACTTCACATGCATTATCACAGGTTTAATTTCACTTCCTGTTTACTTCAAATCTATTATCACAGGTTTAACTACACTTCCTGTTTACTTCACATGCATTATCACAGGTTTAACTACACTTCCTGTTTACTTCACATCCATTATCACAGGTTTAATTTCACTTCCTGTTTGCTGCACTTCCATTATCACAGGTTTAATTTCACTTCCTTTTTGCTTCACATCCATTATCACAGGTTTAACTACGCTTCATGATTGCTTCACTTCCATTATCACAGGTTTAACTACA
>NW_026081613.1:0-1604 GCF_006386435.1 Epinephelus moara | reverse complement strand
TTAAGGTCGTCCTCCTCATGCTTGGCAAGTTTGTCGCCCTGGATAACATCAGCAGCAAAACGGCGTAGACGTTGGCGGAAGTGTCCAGTGTTCTTCATGGCCTGGCTTGGCACAGGAGCCTTGTAGGAACCTCCTCCAATTGTGTTTGGTGTCAGGCTCAAGCCCATTTTGTTCAGGATCTTGTTCCCTGAAACACAGTTCAACAAGTCTGACTTTATCTACTGGGTTGTATGGTCCATCTTTTATGGTTACGGTTTTAAAGATCAGGTCAAATGAACTGTGGAACCAACATTCAGCGAAACCAAAATAGCCTAAGTTGTGTCTATATTCAATTAAATTAGACAGTGCAAATGTGTTGCTGTCTTAGCACAGTGGAAGTCATTATATGGGTCTGACTTGGCAGGCTTGTGCTTGAAAAGTGTCAAAGCAAACTTCCATTATCTTATTTTATCAAATCTTGCTCTGCATTATCATACCTGTGGTTTCCGTCATAGGGTTTCCAGAATGTGTGTACGTCCAGTGCCAAACGTGCCCACCAATCAGCAGGCCTCCTCCCTGTGCTACAAAGTCTTGGATTTCCTCTGCATCACCATTGCTCCATACTGTACACCCAAATACACTCAGGTCTTTCCTGAACATTGTCTCCTCATGCTTCAACCCGGACTTGCTGGCAAGTCCAAGGTTTGGCACAACACCAACGACCCCCTTCCTGCCCTGGTCCAACCAATCAATGGCACTGGTCCAAAATGGAGCCAGTTTCTGTAATGAAAAGAAGCATTTCAAAAGAGACAGTAGTTAATGATGTAAAATGGTTTGGCAGAACAGAATGTAAGATTAATTTGCACACTGCAGATAACCAGCCACAAGTAGCCTTAAGTAAAGATCTTAGGAAAGACATGACATACTGTATTCACACCTAATACACAATACACACAGGGGAATTAATTTTGTGCCTAATTTAACTCAGGACAGACTTCTCTGTTCATTTAAAGACACTGTAAGACCATTCATTCAGACTGCACCTCTATTGTCAGAAGTGCTTCATGTCCGATCACAATGACTCGTCCCTTCCCATAGTAGCCTCCTGCCAGGAACACCCTTCCATCCTCAGTGGTACCAATGGGGAAGGCCAGTGGTCCGTGGACCAGAACCTCAGATGACAGGGCATCTGCCCAGTCAAACTCTGAAATCCCCTGGAGTAAGAACTCCAGGTCATCTTCAAAATTTTTTCCAAGACTGTATTAGAAAAAAGAAGAGGGATAGAGAGACACAGGGGGAGATGGGTGAAACAGGAGAACACACTTCAAACTATTTAGATTCAGTCACAAACATGAAAGAGGAATATACACTTACCGTAAAGCCTTCCATGAGGAGGGGATCTGAGGGTGGACAGGTATGATCTCTGCATTCCCATAATCTGTAGAGAAGTAGATCCCTGCCACACCAGACACTTTATTCCCTGGGAATTGTAGAACTGTGTTCTCTTTAGGATGAGTTGAAGCCATTCCCTGGGAATTGTAGAACTGTGTTCTCTTTAGGATGAGTTGAAGCCCAGTGCCATGCCTGCCCCGCTATCAGCACTCCTCCTCCAGCTTTCAGAAATG
>NW_026081612.1:0-1533 GCF_006386435.1 Epinephelus moara | reverse complement strand
CCTCCTGGTTAACAGACTGGGAGCAGCATTGTGTCCCAGCTGGAGGTGGGAAGGAAATGGAATGTCAAATCACAGATTGTCAGCAAAACAATGGAAAACAATATTGTATTTAAAGTAATTTGCTCTACAGGCACCATGTCATAAAAAATGAGAGGACCTAGGATTGAACCCTGTGGTACACCTCAGTAAAATCACAGCCTGAGAGACTCCAATCACAAACACAGTGTTCTTTAGTAGACATACTTCTCTACATGGGTGAACATAATTTTACCAGCTGAACATTTTTAAATATCAGACCAACAATGATGTGTTCATTCATTTGAAAAATCAGTAAGGAACACAGCCAGCATACAGAGAAGCATGTCAATAAAATCAATTAGTGATCCACATTTTAATCTTTATTTGTCCAAACTGTCATTTAGAGATAATCCTGAACCATTTTTCAGTACATGGTATAATTGGCTTCTCTGATCAAGGCACCAATGTTTGCTTGTGATAGGACAATTTGAGTATCATCAGCAAAGAGGATGAGTAATGCAGTATCAGATATTCATGCAAAGTCATTTATTAGAAATAAAAGAGGCCCAAGTAAAGAGCCTTGAGGCACTCCACAGTTTAGTTTGATTGTAGTTAAGACACAACCATTTATAAATACATATTGATCTCTATTTTTTGGTTGCAAAACAACTGTTTAATAAACAGTTTAACATTCAGTCAGTGAGTGAGTGCCTAGATTTTCTTCAGCAATGCTATCTTTATAGTTCCCAAAACACATGCATGTCAATATCAGAATATATGGCACTCAGGTGGTTCTGCAGTAAGGATCCCTAAAACACAACATCTCTTGAGGTTTACAAGGACACTTGATGTGGGAGCCTCCCTGGCTCCTAACCTTTGACATACTTCTATTAGGCCCCTGCTGTATCTCACACTGCTGTCACAGTAGAGGTTAAATGAGCAACACATATCATTAGGTAATAAGTTCAGTTTCATCAAAACAAGTAACCTTATACAACACATGCAGAACACACTATAGGTTAAATATGGTCAAATACCAGAATTTTCCATCAGTTTCTAAAGTAATCAATAAACCAGCTGATAACCACATCCTGAAAGTTATAACGGTGAAGTTTTGATATAAGAATGTTATGATCTACTGTATCAAACTCTTTCAATAAGTCTAAGAATATGCCAGTAGCAAATGTATTGTTGTTCAAAGCTGTGGTGATGTAATCTATAAGTTGTAGGAGAACCATATATGTTGAATGATTTTGTTGAAGTCCATATTGATGTCTAAACAGGATGCTGATATCATTTAGGTGTTTTAATAGTTTGTCATGGACAAACATTTTCCAAAACTTTGGAGAAGCAAGGTAGTAAAGAAACTGGCCAATGATTAGTGAAAAGACTGGGATCCCCTTCCTTGAATAATGGAATGACCTCAGCAACTTTCAGTTTTTTTGGGACAACCCCAGTATTTAAAGATACTGATAGAACAAGAGTTAGAGGCTCACTAATTGAAGATGCCACTGG
>NW_026081611.1:0-1416 GCF_006386435.1 Epinephelus moara | reverse complement strand
ATATATATATATTTATATATATTTATTGATCGATAAATAATTACTGTGGCATTCTAGAGATAATGAATTATCAAATGAATAACATATTTGCATAAACAAATAATAATGTACTGTATAATTATTAACTTTATTTTTAGTTACTATTAATTACTAATGAATATTAGACTATTAGTGGAGGTATATAGTAGTGTATTTTTCACAAATATATTGCGAGATTCATGAAGCTATTTAATAATACATGGAATATTATATTTTCTGTAATTCATGGATAAGGGGGGAGAGTATATAAGTTTTACTTCTTCTCACTCGAATATGTGCATTTTTTTCTTACTCTCTTTCATTTATTTTTTATTTATTTTTTTCTTGTTCATTTGTTGCTATGCTTCTGTTATACTTGCTTTCCTTGGTTTTATATTATTTGCATATATTCAAAATAAACTTATCAAATCAAATCAAAAACATGTATTTTAAAAGTCCAGTTTTAGTTAGACTGACACAATAAATCCATTTTCTCTGATGTCATGTAACTGTACTGACTATTTATACCTTACTTGTAGCCCCATTTGTAACTGTTGGTCAGGTCCAACTGTAGTGAACAGGTAAGGTGGAAAACAATACAGAATAAAGAAACTGTCAATATAACTATATCAGCAGGGACAGACATATATTCTGTGTCTCAGATGAACTGATTCAGTGAATATACTGGGATTTAGGATTTATTTATTAGATCCCCATTAGCTGCTGGAACTTAACAGCAGCTACTCTTCCTGGGGTCTCACCAAGTTCATCAACCAAAAATGCAGCGAACATAAAATACATTTACATTCATACTCACAAACAAACACGACACAAGACACCTGCTCAAACCTAATCCAATAATACTGTAGCTCTACATGCTGACAATTCATTTTAAATTCATTTTTAAGGATCACTTGACATTGCCTTTTCTGAGTTACCATAATAATAAAAAGGAAGCAAATAGCTCAGTTTTACACCTTCCAACCAGATATATAAAGTCCAATATATAAACAGTAAAAATATTCTGTCATACCTGCTGGGTAAATAAAAATAGTTTAAGTTTTTTCTTAAAACGCATAACATTACTTTCTGAGACCAGAAAAAATGGTAATTCATTCCATGCCACCATTGCTCTGTAATGCATTGTTTTCTGTTTTAAATTAGTTCTACATAGGGGTAACAAAAACCGACCCTCAGACGACTGTCGAGTAAAATGATAGTGTGTGTCTGAAAAAAATGCTAAAGTCCTGTACAATATTTCTGGTGTTTTTGTTGTTATTATGTTTTTCATAAGACATATTAGTGAATATTGCACCCTGCATTTTACACTTAACCAAGCTAAACGATCATTCATTGTGCTTACATTTGTTTGGTATGGGCATTGAAGGACTAAACGAG
>NW_026081610.1:2686-5909 GCF_006386435.1 Epinephelus moara | reverse complement strand
TGGAGGAAACCCACGCTGACACAGGGAGAACATTTCGGAGCACCTGGAGGAAACCCACGCTGACACGGGAAGAACATGTCGGAGCACCTTTAGGAAACCCACGCTGACACAGGGAGAACATGTCAGAGCACCTGGAGGAAACCCACACTGACACGGGAAGAACATGTCAGAGCACCTGGAGGAAACCCACGCTGACACGGGGAGAACATACAGACTCCACACAGAAGGGCTCGCTCACCCTGGGGCTCAAACCCGTGAGATGACGGTGCTAACCACTGCACAACTGTGCTGCCTGTACATTATTTAGTTTTTCAGCAGTGAAAAAGTGTTCCTGGTTCTTCTGGCATGACGTCACATGTGTGTTTCATGTGGGTTTTACACCTCATGTAATGTGGCGTGATGATGTCATTATGAGCGTACAATATGTTGGTGGTGAAGAAGAAGCCCAAACTTCCTGCTGATGAAAGAATGAATGTTCTACCACAGTTTTTATTTCACATCAGTTCAAATAGAATCACGAGAGCAGCGACCTCCGGTGGCCGTCACGGGGAAGATGTTTTCACCGGCATCAGGTACGGTAACACAAGGTAATGACATGACGACACGGAGGACAGGAGTGTTTACGCTGTGTCTGTCACTGTTCTTATTTATATGTACGTATAAACAGAATGATGTAAACACAGGTCTGCGGCCGTCGGCAGGACGTCACAAGGTTTTAAAGGGTTAAAAACTGGAGTGTTCAAATAGACAAAACTTTATTAGTACCATGACGCTCACACAGGTGTACATTCTGACACTCTACCTGCTGTTGTCCCCAAACAGGAGATGAGTCCTCACAGTGTGGTACCTGCTTCATGTCCCCATAACGTATGAAAACAAACACAGTCTGTCTGCTCAGGTCCAGTCAAACGCAGAGTAACGACCCCGTCTCACTGCACTTCCTGTCTGTCTGTCCCCTGCTACAGTCTGTGTCTCTCGTCTGAAACTGGTTTTCTTCTTCTGTGTTTCCTGTTTCCTCTGAGTCACCACGCTGCTGCTGCTTGTTGTTGCCTCAGTCTGCTGCCTGTTGCACAACCTGGATTAACGTGTGTGTGTGTGTGTGTGTGTGTGTGCGTGCGTGCTCAGTTCAGGTTCTGCAAGATCTCAACTGTTGAAACAACAATCACCCTCAGTCTGTACATTTACTGCTACTCTCAGTACTCTGTACTCTCAGTATGTCAGTGTTGGAGACGTTCTGCTGTTCCACAGGTCAGATTAAAGTATGTGTTCTTTGTTCTCTGACCACTGCAGGGTCTTCACACTCTCACATGTTTCTAACTGTGTTCCCGTGTGGGACACACGAGCTGCTCTGATTGGACCAATAGATGAACGTCTGCATGCCGATTGGCTAAACGATGATGACACTTCCAGCTGACAGAAACCTCCACTCCTTCATATACAGGCTGTGTTCACAGGAAGTGACCCTACGAGTCCCCCTGAAGTCGCGTTCATGTCCTCAAAACTACAAATGTACTGAGAGACTCGAGTTCATGACTTCCTGTGTCGTAAACGTGAGTTCCACATGAACGCAGAAACACAGCAGTTCTGTGTCAACGTCAAACGTGAGGACACGGAGGAGGTAACTCTGAGATGGACGGGGCCACAATAACCTCTGATTATAGAGACAACTGGATGTCCACTTGTCCTCCTATCTTCAAGACACTTTGTCCAATCACAGGACATTTTAGAGAGGCCTTGTTCCTACTGGCTGCTCTACAGATGCAGATGAGCATGCACGTCCCTTCAGATGGTGAAAGTCTGAGTCAGTGGAGGAGAAAGTTTCTGTTCCTGCTGTGACAACAACTGTTGACACTGCAGAGCAACTCAGAGCTAGAGATGGGCGATATGGCTGAAAAGTGTATCACGATATAGCTGGTTCATATTGATCGATAATGATAATTATCGATAATTCTTCAATAACCTACATGTATTTAAAATAAGGACCAGGAGAAAATAAATAAATTTTAACACTTTCTTCTGATTTCAATCACAGTCGTCAGTCAAGGCACACGGAGGAAAATGTATTGTCAACTAGGGCTGCACGATATTGGAAAAAACTGACATTGAGATTTTTATAATTTTTTTTGCAATATATATTGCGATATTAAAAAATACAAGAATTTTCACCAGATGACTTGAATAGCTCTATTTGGAAAGAATTAGGTTGGCTCACCATGACACCATTGTATTCATATAATGCCCTTCTATTAATCCAGGCTAAGGTCAATGGTTGGATAATAAAATTAATCATTTGTAATTCAAAAACCAAAAAACAGTAAATCTGTTATTTGATTCAAAACAAAAAACGGAAAACTGATTTTGTTTTCAGAATCAAATAATGAAAAACCAATCAAACCCGGCCCGTTTTTATTTTTTGTCAATTCATTTTATCGTTATTCCTTTTTGGATTTAATATTGAACAGGTCTGCTGACATTCAGCCAATTCGTTTTCGCGTTTGAAACCAAAAACGGAAGTCACGTGTTTTTTTCCTTTTCTTTCATTTTAAACCAAAAACGAAAAACTACTCAAACAAATTTCACTGTATGAACCTTAACTATGTGTGTGACCTTTTGGATGTGTAGAAGAACACAGAACATTAATTAACATTAGATCCTGATACATTAGATCCAGATAATTAATGAAGTCAGGCTGCTGTGTCTCATACGTAAATATGCACAGCGTCTCTCTCAATGGGGAGACGCACTTATCGTTTCTGCTGTGGCCGCATCTCTGCAGGTATTTAATAAACGCAAAACGTTTTTTGGGGAGGGGGTGTTTAATATTCAGCAACCCCACACCTCCAACTGAAATCATGTTCTCACGGATATATTTCATACAGTGAAATTTGTTTGAGTAAAGCAGCGTCCTCCTGATAAATCCTGAGCTCCATCAGAGCTGTCTAAATAAATACTTCAGAAGCTAAAAGTTTAATTCCATGTTTCATAATACGGATGGTTGGTTTAAATATCATAGTATAAATGTCCTTTATGAAATTAAGTCTGTGTAACGAGTTAGTATACTGTTCAGGTCCAGCAGAAAATATAACAGTAGCCTACTGCTAATTCTCAAACAGTTTCAGTTGGACGCTGCATCTCAACTGCTCACATGTGCCACCTGCTGGTTGTTGTTGCGCACTGCAGCTACTCCTGGATCAATTATTTCACCCCCTTCACTGTGGCTGCG
>NW_026081610.1:0-2664 GCF_006386435.1 Epinephelus moara | reverse complement strand
GTTCAGTTATATATATATATATGTATATATATATATTTATTTACGTTTATGTTTGTTAATAATTCCTGTTTATTTAACTATATATTTGTTAATACTATTGTTTAAATTTCTTATATTTTCACGTATCTTTCCTCTCTTGCAAGGAGCACCTGTAACATAAATAATTTCCCCTCGGGGATCAATAAAGTATTTCTGATTCTGATATGTAATTAATTAGGCTATTAATTCACACTACGCAACTAAATAATATTTCACACATTTTTTGGATAAAATACACTTCATATGCATAGTATTTGTGGGCCTATTTATTTATTTTATTGGATCCTGTGCTTGCATAATGTTGGCTGTTACATTTTTAATAGAATGGCCATTCTATCCTCTTGGATTTTATTTTGACGTTTTTATACTTCACTTCCGCTTCCTGTCTGTCCACTGCACTAGTGTCTGTCCCAAATGAGAAATGAAAAAAGGAATTTGCAAAAACCAAAATTGCATGGTCTTTTGAATTTGGTTTTCTGTTTTTTTGTTTGGAAACATAAAAGGAATAGATCACGTGATTTCGTTTTTCGATTTTTGGTTTAAAAAAAAAGAAGAAAAAAAACCAAGTGACTTCCGTTTTTGGTTTCAAACGTGAAAACGAATTGGCTGAGTGTCCCGCAGACCTGTTCAATATTCAGTCCAAAAAGGAATAACGATAAAATGAATCTGCAAAAACAGGCGGGGTTTGATTGGTTTTCCATTATTTGATTCTGACACCAAAAACGGTTTTCCATTTTTTGTTTTGAATCAAATAACAGATTTACCGTTTTTGGTTTTTGAATTACAATGACAAATGCAATTACAAATGAATTACGAATTATCCGATGATACCCGGATGAGTGACGTATAAGTATTTATTGCGAGATGAATTATCGTTTTATCACCCACCACTAGGCTGACAATGAACCACACAAACTGAATGTGAGGGAACATAAATCTGAATGTGAGGGAACATAAATCTGAATGTGAGGGCACATAAATCTGAATGTGAGGGAACATAAATCTGAAAGTGAGGGAACATAAATCTGAATGTGAGGGAACATGAATCTGAAAGTGAGGGAACATAAATCTGAATGTGAAGGAACATAAATCTGAAAGTGAAGGAACATAAATCTGAAAGTGAAGGAACATAAATCTGAAAGTGAGGGAACATGAATCTGAATGTGAGGGAACATGAATCTGAATGTGAGGGAACATAAATCTGAATGTGAAGGAACATAAATCTGAAAGTGAAGGAACATGAAACTGAAAGTGAGGGAACATAAATCTGAATGTGAGGGAACATGAATCTGAATGTGAGGGAACATAAATCTGAATGTGAGGGAACATAAATCTGAATGTGAGGGAACATAAAAGCATTAAAGTATCCCAGATCATCTCCTGCCATCAGGTTTCAGGGTCTCTGTGATTTAATCAAACCTGAACAAGTTTTAATAAAAACACAACAGACGTCTCCACACTGCTCCTGACTGTTTACAAACAACTAACATCACAAACAACAAACTGCACAAACTTTACAAACAACAAACTTCACAAACAACAGTGAATCAAACCCTCTGACGTCAAAGTTGTAAACAAACACTCACATTCATGCGCTCAGCCGAGGCGCGCTCCCGACAGCCCTGGTTGTGATCTGGATCAGCAGCGCGCACCGGTCCTCCCTCTCTGTCTCTCCAGTAACGTCACCACCGGACCCAGTGACACAATCGGTCCATTATTATTCACCGAAGAAGAAAAAACAAAAACAGCTGTGGAGAAAGCATGCGCGTTACAGCCGCAGTCGGCGGGAGCGCGCGCAAAGTTTAGATAGGAAATGGTTTGAAGAGGAACTCCTCCAAGTTCTTCTTCTACTGATCTGAGAGTTCTGTGAGTCCATCAGAGACCAGGACTACAGCGGGACGTCTCCTCTTCCTCTTTCTTGTCTTCCTCTTCCTCCTCTTCCTCTTCTCTGGACAGAAAGAAACTCTTCTTCTTCTTCTTCTTCCTCTCTATCAGTCCTCCTTCAATCCTCCTCCTCTTCTCTCTGTAAACAGCGCGCGTCACTGACATGTGGTGAAGACACGGGACGCGCGCGTGAACCAGCCCGGACCGAGCCTCGCGCGTGCGCTTGTGCGTTTCCGGCAGGGAGGTGCATGCGCTTAAAAGAGGAGGAGGAGGAGAAGGAGGAGGAGAAGGAGTCACTGTTCGTCTGACACGTTGATAATAACGTTTTATTGAATGTAAACTCAGATTGTTGTTAATCAAGATGTTTGATCAGAGGCTCTGATGACAAATCAATAATCAATATATTTAAACTCTATTTAAACTCTGGTTCAGTGAAAACTCTGAATATGTTAACCCTGAGATGAGGGACACTCTGAGTGTGTTAACCCCGAGATGAGGGACACTCTGAGTGTGTTAACCCTGAGATGAGGGAAACTCTGAGTGTGTTAACCCCGAGATGAGGGACACTCTCAATCAATCAATCAATTTTATTTATAAAGCCCAATATCACAAATCACANNNNAGATGAGGGACACTCTGAGTGTGTTAACCCCGAGATGAGGGACACTCTGAGTGTGTTAACCCCGAGATGAGGGAAACTCTGAATATGTTAACCCTGAGATGAGGGAAACTCTGAGTGTG
>NW_026081609.1:0-1184 GCF_006386435.1 Epinephelus moara | reverse complement strand
GGCACAAACGTCCACTCGGACTGCACGATGAACTGATTTTGGTGGTCAGAGGTCTCCGTGTCTCATTCTCGAGAACACAATATCCCAAGAACACCTTGAGGGAATTTGTCCAAATTTGGCTCAAACATCCACATGGTCTTAACGATGAACTTATTGTATTTTGGTGTTCAAAGGTCAAGGTCAGAGTGGCCTCACATTCGTCTCACTCTTGAGACTGCGATATCTCATGAAGGCCTCAAAGAAAATTCATCAAATTTGGCACAAACGTCCACTCGGACTGGACGATGAACTGATTTTGGTGGTCAGAGGTCTCCGTGTCTCATTCTCATATAAACACAATGTCTCAAAAACTTCTTAAGGGAAATTCCTCAAATTTAGGGCTCATTAATGAATTGATAAAATGTTGTTGGTCAAAGGTCAGTGTGACCTTGCGTCTAACTCATTCTCGAGAACGCAATATCTCAAGAACACCTTGAGGGAATTTCTCCAAATTTGGCTCAAACATCTTAACGATGAACTTATTGTATTTTGGTCATCAAAGGTCAAGGTCAGAGTGGCCTCACATTTGTCTCACTCTTGAGACTGCGATATCTCAGGAAGGCTTCACGGGAATTTCATCAAATTTGGCACAAACGTCCACTTGGACTCAGCGATAACCTGATTTTGGTGGTCAGAGGTGTCTGTGACCTTGATTCGGTCCCGTTCTTGGGAATGCTATATCTCAGATCGTCTTGAGGGAATTTGGAGGACTTGTATCGAACAGAGGTGAGATGTGANGGTCAGAGGTGTCTGTGACCTTGATTCGGTCCCGTTCTTGGGAATGCTATATCTCAGATCGTCTTGAGGGAATTTGTTAAAATGTGGCCCAAACATTCGATTTGATTTTGTTGGTCAAAGGTCAGTGTGACCTCATGAAACATGTTTTTGGCACTTGAGCGTAGGCTTCACTTCTCAGCCCTGAAGGTTGCAGCTTGATTTTCAGACTTCTTGTTGAAGAGTGCTTCTCTAAAGCTGAGATCAACTTCTAATGCGGCTGACGTTTAGCACAAAGTCACCGTCGCCAAGCCTGACATTGTTCTCCTAACCCACTGAACGCTCTCAGATACAGCAGTAAACCCTCTTGCTCTTCTTCAAAGGTTTCTAAATGCCCCTCTGGCTGCAGACTCCAGGGTCTGATCTTGCAA
>NW_026081608.1:0-1556 GCF_006386435.1 Epinephelus moara | reverse complement strand
TTTCAGCCAAGAGACGCTAGGTGGAAGGCAGAGACCCTCCATTCTCCCTGGAACAAGTTACAAGTCATTGATTTAACCAGCACTATCACTCCAAAACCGTTTAATTAAAGGTTGAATATGGAGTTTTACCAGAATATCACAATCTATTGATCAAGGTAGGCAACAACAACAACAGAAAAATAATTCCTGCAGTCAGTTGCCAGACCGTTGCTAACTGTAACAGACCATTGCTAGGGACGCTGCTCTGATCAGAGTAGCACAAAGAACTATGCAGGATATTTACCTTCTGTTTCATTTTTACCATCAATAAACAGCTTTGGACAAATTGTGATGTTAGATAAATGACTTGTAGCTTGTAACAGAGAGAGTGGAGGCTCTCTGCCTTACCCCGGATTTCCACCGGGTCCGTCAGCGCCGCGGAACGTCAGCGCCGCGGTCACTGGAGCTGATCGCTGCCACTCTAATCAATGCTCACATTTCCACCAGGCACGCCGCGGCACGTCTCAGCAGCGTCCCAGCAGTGGCTCTCTGCGCCGCAGCGCTATCAATCCGTAGCAGATCGCACCAGACAGGAGGTCAGACACAGTATCAAAGTAAAACACTTCCACCCCCTTTCAAAATAAAACCCAATAGTTCATATTGATTATCACAACTTCACATCAACATTACGTCAATTATTTATGACATTACAGATCCCTTTTATAAGGACAATGGCAGAAAGGACTGAAGATTATAAAAATATGATTTTAAATTAACTTTACAGAAACTACCTTTGTGTAATATGTTAATATGATCTCACGTGAATACGGCTGGCTCGCAAGGCAGCGCTGCGCTGCCGTGGCGCGCCCGGTGGGGATTGACGATGGGCGGAGGACGGAGCAAAACTGCGGGGCAGCCGTTCCACAGCGCTGACGGGGTTACACACTGCTGCTGAAAACCAAACCTGCGATCAGGGCCTCGGACCCGGTGTCACAGCTCTCATCTCAGTGGCGGTGGATTCTGCGACACCAACATGCCCCGTAAACCGTAATCTCTTGTTTATGACAGATAAGACTACACAAATACACGCATCATAACATGCATTTGATAATCCATCAATCCACGGATTGATTATAAAAAGGCTTTGTTGAAAACAAAAGTAAATGACCGGGAGGAGGCTTAGGAAAACAGCGGAGAAATGAGCCACAATTATTCTGCACCCCTCTAAACGCACCGTGGGTGTATTATTTTTGAAAAAATATAGCTTTTAATAAACATTCTCCATATTCAACCTTTAAGGTAAAAATGAAACAAAGTTTAGGCAAAAATCATAGTTCCTCTTTAACACTTGTAGTCTCACAACTACAGCACATCTACAAAGGAATAGCAATCAGGATCACAGGCAAAAAACTGTATAGTACAGTAACTGTAAACTACAGGTTTACTCAGGCTGAGACACAAGACTGTCTCCTACTGTAGGCTATGGCTAAAGTTGCTCCAGGGGTTGATTTACATCACTTCCAGCAGGGACAGACTTGTATGGATACATACAGAATAATATCCTTTTACACATACAC
>NW_026081607.1:0-2762 GCF_006386435.1 Epinephelus moara | reverse complement strand
GGTTGTTATGGTTACAGGCTATTTAACAGGCAGGCCGTGCGCCGTGGGTACGAATACAATTTATACATTTTTGACCGAACCCGGCCCAACCTGTCGGGTAGGCCTACCGTCGGGACCTGTCGGGCTTGGATCGGGTAGCTGCACTCTAGTGTGTGTATGTGTCCCCTATTTATAGGGGCCTATCTGAATTTCTGTCTTTGAGAGATATTATTTTGTAATATAACTGAATTTTCTATCCATACATATAAACTTTAAATATATTAAAATTATAAAGCATCTTTGAGTAAACTGCGAGTATCATTTAAGTAGGCTATCTCGTGGCCTGGCCGAGTGTCCTCTTTTTTGGAAATCAAAATATGGTCACCCTAACATTACCTCTAAAGAAACAACGGTTGTTGGCGGAGGAAGTTGTCGGATGAAGAAAGGGACGGAAACCGGATTAACATTGGCCTTGCATTTCCAAGGTGGAGAGCACTGCGAGAGCTAAAGGGGCTACAATCTGACTCGGAGCTAGCTCTTCTTCTCCTGGACAGGTAACTTAAGTTACAACATAAAGTCAAATGTCTGTTTTAATTAGTGTTACAGTAACGTTAGGCACATGTCGCTATGTCGATTCAATTAAATTTAATGTTACAAACGCAGCATGGGTCAACTGAGTTATTAGCGGCTCGGTCCCAGCAATGGGTCAGGTGTTACGGTTGTGTTAGGTGAGTAGCCCGGCAGCCCAGCTAACATTTGCAATTAGCATTGTAAAATGTAGCCAGGCTAAAACATCGCTCTCACTCACGGAGAAGAGTAGGAACATTAGTGTTAGCTCCTGGTGTTAGCACTAGCCGGGATCCGGCGATGGCTCTAGTCAATTCTGCTGCCACCGGCTACTGGAGTAACTTACCGCTATGGAGCGCTTCTACCAGCTCTTCTAGTCACTGAGCCTCGCCTCCATCTCAGCAAATATATTACATTGCTAACTGCTTAACTAAGTTTAGGCGAGTGGGGGGTGGAGAGCAGAGGTAGAGGGAGAATGGTTCATGACACACTTTGTTTTGGTCTACAGGCAGTGCACAACAGCAAGCCTAGCGGTGAAACGATTTAGCTTTTTGCCCCTTTAAGCCAAGTTTCAGTGAAGGCGAGAAGACAGGCACTGTTGTACTCCACCAGACACCTGACATTGGCCTGGAGCTTGTCAACTTTTTTACAAAGGGACTGGACATTGGCAAGGATGACTTTAGGAAGGGGGATACTCCAGTGTCCCTAAGCCTCTGTTGCACGCCGCTGCGTCTCCCTCTTTTCCTCACCGTTGGTTTGGACACCCAGCTCCGGATCCTTGCAGAAGGGTCAGGCGGCTGGTTGATCTCCACAGGGAGAACTGCAGAGGGGTCCACGGTGCTCACACTGGTGCTGCGCAACAGCAGGAGAAATTCCCGGCTATACTGGATAGAGTCTGCATACATGGCAAAGCCACGTAAAAAGTGAAAAGTCAGCATCAGCAAGAGGAAAAGGCCCATCATCTTAGGGTGAGTCATCATGTTGCCTCAGTTCATATGCAGATCAGTTACAGTAAAAATGGGTTAATAATGACGATAAAAAACAGGACAGACAAGACAGGTTAAGAACCACAATTCTAACCGTAAGAACGGTTTAAACCAGTTAAAAAAACATTTTTTTCCAGACACAGACAGCACACTCTCACACACTGCTGCTGCATGTCGCCTTGACCAGCATCATGTCTCAAGAAACACAATGCCAAACAGTGTTTTTTTGCTGTTGTTTTGAGCCTCTGGTACCCCCAGGTGCTGACAATCAGGTGCCTAATTGGCACTTGATTGCTGGGTTAGGGTTAGAGTTAGGGTTAGGACGATATGGCCAACGGCTCTCTGCCCAAACAATCCAGAACAGACTGCAGGCAAGTCCGTGTATCATTCGTTCATTCCATTTTCAATTTAAAATCAAAAATCAAAAGACGAAAAAACGGTTTGTTTTTTCATTATTCGTTTAATAATCAAATTCAAAAATACATTTGATTTTGATTTTTCATTTGATCCAACTTGCGTGACCCGGTACTATTTTCTACGGAAGCGCATTGCATTCACTGGATAAAAAACAAAAACAAAAAATAGACACCTTATCTCGTAATTACAAGATAAGGATCTTGTAATTACGCGAAAAGATCTCGTAATTACGAGATCAGGATCTTGTAATTTAGTACCTAACTGTAAACCAGGAACATCCCCATCAGCAGCACTTTGTGTTAAGTGCTGGTTGGTGAGTATTAGCATGCTAACATAGTAAACTAAGATGGTAAGATGTACATCAGCATGCTAGCATTGTCATCATGAGCATGTTAGCATGCTAACATCAGTATTTAGCTCAAAGCACCTCTGTACCCACATACAGCATCACAAGCTGTTTGCATGGCTGTTGACTCTTGTTCTTGACATATGTCCTACTTCTCTCAGCTTTACTTGCTACAGTAACTTACTGGTTAGTGGAAAGTTCTTTATTCGGTTAAAATAAAACACCATTTTGCTGCACAGAATGGGATTCGGTGCTACCATCGTTGGGGAGATATATCATCAGGAGGAAAAGCGCCGCAGAGAGTGCATCACAAGGAGTGAAGTTGCGTCTTCTTTTCCTTGCAGGTGACGGTTCGGGTTCATTCTCTCCTGTTGCGTGTTAAGTGTGGTCCATTCGCAAACTTTATAACTAAAAAAACTTTTCACTACTCTTCATCGACGAACTACTAACACTCTCTGCTGTTTCCT
>NW_026081606.1:11779-13357 GCF_006386435.1 Epinephelus moara | reverse complement strand
GTAAGGCTGCTAGGCCTCACCACTGCTACCATGGTTTGCTAGCCCATGCCAGCACCTTTGGGGTCTTTTCCCTCCTGTCAGCTGTCTTTCCAAGCGGTCACATGGTCATTCCCTTGTTGTCAGCTGCCCTATTCACAGCAGTCACTAGCTGGGCTAGTTCTGAGTTCAAATAAACACAAGAAGTTTGTGCTCTAGAGAAAGGATCAACACTCAGTGAAAAACCTAAGCCCTATGATAAGTTAATATGGCAAGGCTTAACTATACAAACCAATGAGCAGTGATAACTAGCATGTCGAGAAGGGATATTGGGATAAACCCGAGGTCCTGCCACATTTGGTGACCTAGGTGAGCCTAGGGCACCACCAGTCAAAGTACTGCATGTTTATTACCAAAATGCAAATAAATAGCCTAGCTAACAAGAAAAAATAAGATAAAACTAAATATGTGCTAATTTGCTGTCAGTAACATGCTGTACATGTTGTATAACAATTATATAAATCAATAACAAAAAAAGAATTACAAATTAAATTGCTCAGAAGAATAAACAATAAAATAAAATATGACATTTGGAAATAATAATAAAATGTACAAATTAACTTTGTAATTGAACTAGGGATGCACCAATTTTGAAATTCTGGACCAATATTGATACCAATATTTGAATTAAAATTTGGCCAGTAACTGATACCGATGCTTTTATATTGGTGTTTCTTTTGTTTTTTTGTTGTTATTTCTTCTTCTTTTGTTCCAGGGAAACACAGAAATCTACACTATAAAAAAATAGATTAACAGTTTTGAAGTTATTCAGTCCTTTGTTACACTAGCTTTGAATGAGCACAAATTCAATAATACACATTTATGAAACCATCTTCAACATAACCTTCTTTGACATGAAAAACATCTTAAAAAAAATAAGCAAAAAGCCTTTTTACTATATATGATACATCATAATTCCCTCCCAAATATCTATTTTAGAGTGCTGTGAAAACATCAACACATTTCTCCTTCAAACAGCTGGATTTATTCAAGTTTATCAGCAAAAGCTCCATTTTACAAGAGTTCACTGAACACATCATGAGAACGTTATAATTTACCTTTGCCCAATACTGATTTTACTAAGGCTTTCTATGAAGACCACGGCCCGTATTCACAAAGAATCTTAAGACTAAAAGTAGCTCTTAGTGACGTCATTCTAAGAAAAATCTTAGAATTCGAGGAATTCTAAGATTTTTCTTAGAATTTTCCCTTAGTAAGATAAAAGTTATTCACAAAGCATCTCAGGCCTTAAGAGAGCTCCTAAGGTGAAAAACTGTTAAGAGGAGGGAGGAGGACTTTTAAGAAGCCTAAGAGTGTCTTAAACAGAGAAGATGGCGGAAGAGAGGAAGGAGAGATATTCTCCGTATATTGAACGACAGTGATTTAATAAGAAGCTACCGGCTTGATAGCGCAGGGATAATGTTTGTGGTTGACCTCATCAGGGATTAGCTTACTTTTCCCACCCAGCGTATTAACGCAATAACGCCCGCTTTGGATTGCAACACGTACCAGCGCTTCTCACACTCATCGCTTGTGCGTAAA
>NW_026081606.1:1325-11486 GCF_006386435.1 Epinephelus moara | reverse complement strand
AATCACAGCTTTTAGAAGACTGCGTCATACCTAGCAACGGGGTCAACCACACCTCCTCACTAAGATAAAAGTTTCTGTCCCCTCCTTGCTCAGAGTTGCTCTCAGAAACTTCCTGAATCACTCTTAAGCTAAGATTCCTTGCTAGGAATTTTTAGGCTAAGTTAGGAGCTCTCTGAGAGGACTCTGACAATCTTTGTGAATACGGGCCCAGATCTATAATGCATTATGAGGACATTTATGGTGCATTATAATGCCTTATATCATTATCAACAAAAAACATTGTAAATGTGACATAATGGATTCTAAATGTGAAGTGTCTTATGGATGCTTTTGAATAACTATAAATTACAGGTTGACTGATAGGGCTTATAATGCACCATGAATACCTAAACTCACCTATACACACCTCAACAGTCAAGTGTACTTAGAAGTCATAGTATGTTACAGTAGTCCATGCGTATCATAAGTTATCATTGTATGCATTAAGTAAAGTGAAGTACATATTGATGCATCTGTAATAATGCATACTTCATCAAAAATTAGCTGTAGCCCAAAAGTGTTTTTTTGTACCGGGCCATAAACATATTTATTTCTGCTGTAAGGTTAGACATTTTAACATGGGGGTCTACAAGCACTTACTAACTTCTGGAGTCAGCCTTAAGTGGCTGTTCAAGAAACTGCAGTTATGGCTTCATGTTTCAGCTGGGCACTGCCAACATCTGAATCCCCCAACCTGAGCATCAAACCCCACAAGGTGCAGAATCGATAAACGGGTCTGCAAGATTTTTACTGGGGTAGGAAAAAAGAAAACACAAATTTCTGAAAAAAAAAAAAAAAAAAAAAAGATAGTTTCATCTCTCTAACAGTGAAAGTAAATTGCACCTAAACAGGCTAAAAAGAGAAAATTGCTTTAACAGCTCATAATTTATAAATATGTAACCTGTGATGAGGATTTGCAATTTCACATTGCCTTATATTAAGTGGTCACAAGCCAAAAAAAGACATTTTCAAATCAGAAATAAACCTCTTGCACCACATATTACTCCATATGACAGGTCTTGATTAGTTTGATCATCACAGACATACATCAATCGATTTAACATATACAGTTAGTGTCAGGTGACTTTTTACATTATAGAACTAAAAAGGGTTAGTTATTAATTAAGTGATATCACAGGAGAGGGAGTGGTAGTGTAGTCCGGCTGTGATTTGGTCAGAAGATAATCAAAGCCGTACTGATATTAAGTACAACAGCACAACCCCGAGTGTGATATTGCTTTCATACAACAGCTCTACGAAAGAGCATAGAAGAGCACGGCCGGGTAGTGATTTGTACATTAATGAATGAGCATCATCTGATTGTCATAAATCCTGTTGGTAATCTTTAATGTAGGCATTGTGAACTTTCAAAGGTCTCGTATTCCACTTGCGGCTCTTTTTTTCCACTCCTCTCACAGGTGTAGTGGTAGTTGAGCTGGCACCAGAGAGCTTTTGTTGTCTTGACATGATAATGATACAGCGCACTTCGGGGTTCAATTCAGTGTTGGGAACGTTACTTTAAAAAAGTAATTAGTTATAGTTACTAGTTACTTTCCCCAAAAAGTAACTGAGTTACTGCACTGTAAAAGTAATTAATTACCTGGAAAAGTAACTATAGCGTTACTTTTTTTATAAAATGCTCAAATATGTTAAATTGCTTGGACACCCCCCCTTAATGGAACTGTATGTAATGAAACTCAACTGTATGTAATGAAACTCAACATTGAACATGTTAAATGAATGAAATTGACACTTAGTAGACTACATCATCATTATAAAACATTGTACACTAATCTACACCCGTTAAAGAACCTTCATTACCGCAATTTAAATGTGAAAAGTCTCACTGACTGACCGTCACCTGTGTGTGTGCGGAGAAGGAGAGGGGCGGAGGGGGCGGAGCTGTGGGAACATCCTGCAGTCCGATATATGATCATGCGTTTAAATAACTTATTAGACGGATATATATAGAGAAAGGCGACGTTTAGAGAGCAAGCCCAAATAAGCAACTCCACTTTAGAAACAAGCCCAAAAAACCACAAGCGACTACCAATATTTGTAAGCGACTTTACAAAAACCACAAGCCCACACAGCAACCCTGCTTGTGTGCTTGTGAATGCCCGCCCTACTCTGCCTCTGATTGGTTTATGATGAAATTTTACTCTCCCTAAGCCAATCATCATCACTTATGCTTCCCCCTCACCAAAGAAAAAAAAACTTCAGAGCTCCGCTGAGAAGGAGCTTGCTTGGGTGAAAGCCGCTCCAATGAACTCAAGTAAAGCCAAGTGGGCATTTTATTGTGAGTAACGATAACAGCGTTATAACGGGGGAGACAGTAACTTTTTTGATTACTCGTTACTGAAAAAAGTAGCGCCGTTAGTAATGCCGTTTATCTATAACGCCATTATTCCCATCACTGGGGTTCATGTGATGTCAGATGACTCACCCATTTCCCCCAGACAGCAGGTAAAGTGTAACAAGCTGGAGAGCACTGGGGAGTGGCAGGAACCCAGAAAAAAAGGCCTCTCTGTTATTTAGTAGGCTTTGCCATGTAGTAATGTTGTTGTGGCCTTATGTGATATTTAAAAAAAAAAAAAACTAGTAGTAATAATATTAGTTAAAAATAGTAAAATATAAAAATTGTGATAATTCTTTTCTTCCTCCATTTATGGCTCCCTCTATGGATAGCGCCCTTAGCATTCGTCTATACTGCCTATGCCATGAGCCAGTACTGCTTCATCCAGTCCCTACAAGAAAGAGCAGTCCCAAATGTCCACCTCACCCACTGCAGTGGGAATGACCTGGGAGATGTCTCAAGTGTCAACCCTATTGCAGCAATGAAGAAGGACCTGCACCGCCTCCACCTGCAGCATCCAGACATGAAGATGATTTTCTCTGGCTTCAACCAGAGATGCAGGTGAAAGGCTGCTGTTAGTATGGGGAAGATTGACAAGGCTTGCAGGATTGTGAACAGTGTTATGGCTACATATGTACAGTGTTGAAGTGGCAGCTTTGTACATCATCCTCAAATAAGGTTTAACACCCCTGGGCTATTCTTTTGCGTAATGTAGCCATACCACTGTTCAGTCTTACCAGCTCTGCTCCTCCTTGTTCCTTACACCCTCTCCTGTTCGCTTTGTTGTATTCTCTTACCAACACATGGACCTTGATACTCTCTGCCCCTATGTTGGTCTTAGCTGTAACAAATTGTAAATAAAATAAGATAAGATAAGATACACTTTTATTGATCCCACAATTGAGAAATTCCAGTGTTACAGCAGTCAAGGGGAGAGTCAGATTAAAAATTTAAAAACTAGAATAAAAATTTAAAAAAGTATAAAAATACAAGAAACTGCAATGAATAATAATAATGAGAAGTGGATAATAATGAGCAGTAAATAAAAATAAGCAGTGGATTAAAGAGAGCATATCTAGTGCAAAGTGATTGTATGTACAAAAAACAACAACAAGGGGGGCAGTAATGCCTATAATGGTGTTTATAAAGTGTCCATGGTGCAGTTTATTGTGAGCAGTGCTGGTTATGTAGCCTGACAGCAGCAGGCAGGAAGGACCTGCGATAGCGTTCCTTCACACACTTTGGGTGAATCAGTCTATCACTGAAGGAGCTCTCCAGAGCTTTTATCTCCTCCTGCATGGGGTGGGAGTCGTTAGACCTCAGAGATGACAGCTTGGCTGTCATCCTCCTTTCTCCCACCACCTGCACAGAGTCCAGAGAGCATCCCAGGACAGAGCTGGCCTTCTTGATCAGCTTGTCCAGTCTCTTCCTATCAGCAGTACACAATCCTGGGTCCTGACATACTGCGGCCGGTCCGTGAGACCGTCCAGGATCCAGGATGTGAGGTGATTAATCACTCCTATGTGCTCCAGTTTGTCCCTCAGAAGCGCAGGCTGTATGGTGTTGAAAGTACTGGAGAAATCAAAGAACATGATTCTCACAGAGCTTCCAGGCTTCTCCAGGTGAGAAAGAGCTCTATGCAGGAGGAAGATGACGGCGTCGTCCACCCCAATGCCAGGCTGGTAGGCAAACTGCAGCAAGTCCATTGAAGGGCCTACTGCGGGGCGGAGACGAGAAAGGACCAGCCGCTCCAGAGTCTTCATGAGGTGCGATGTTAATGCCACCGGTCTGAAGCTGCTGAAGTCCTTGGGGTGCGGAGTCTTGGGCACAGGTACCACGCAGGATGTCTTCCACAGCTGTGGTACTTTGCCCAGCCTCAGGCTCAGGTTGAAGATGGTTTCAACTATCCCGCACAGTTGGTCTGCGCATGACTCNTAGAATAAAGTTTTTTGTATTTGTATGATTGCATTTGTGTTTATTATATACTTGTTTAAGTATAGCAAGTATAATGAATATAATGTAGGAATCTGTAAGAGGAATCGGTAAGGAATCGGACCGTTAAGAAGGAGTCGGTAAGGAATCGGAATTGTTAAAATCCTAAGGAGTCCCAACCCTCACTGAAAAAAGTGAACATGGGCTACCATTCATGGAAGGAGGAATTTCTATTTGAACTGACCCAATATAACTATGTTTCTGTCTTTTCTTTGGTTTAATGTATTGTATCACTTTCATTAAATGTAAATCAAGGCCTCATTGGTTCAAAGTTATTGACTGACTCTGAATCAAACAGTAATTTTCCATTCAAGTGCAAACGTTGCATGTCACGTGATGACACGTATGCGCGTGATGTGTGTAGTAACGTCACCAAACTGGCGAGTTCAAGTTTGGATTTTCCGCCATCTTCCTTTCTCGCATGAAAACGCCACGGAAGAAAACAGAAAGAAATCGGTAAGAAATATAACAGGACCGTTGAATATGTATATATTTTTCTACATCACTGTTACACAAACGAACTTTACGTCGTTGTTTATCACACGACGTCGATTAGCCGTGACTGTTTGGTACGACATCGACACATTATTAGCTAACGTTAGCTAGCAGAGCTATCCAGGTTTGCTAACTTCAGTAGGAATCATAATTTGATATCTTGTCGTTTTCGATGCATGCTACGGTAAATGTTATTTATTAAAGGTTGGGTCTGGAGTTTTGTCCGTTTCTGTTTGTAAACACAACATTCAAACTGGGCCCCTCCTCTGGGTACAACTGTGTAGCCTCCTGCTCCAGACAGCAGTAGCAGCGGCGGCGGTTGTCAAGACCGTGGAGGAAGTGGGGTGCAGTCCGGGTGGGGCACTGGGGCCGTGGGCCGGTGCCCGGCCGTCGCCGACAACGGGCAGGAGGGCCGTTGTGGTGAGCTGGGAAGCGGGCGTTAGCAGCGGATGCTAACCGCTACTGCTAGCCGAAGTTAGCATCGAGCTAGCTCACCACGGCGGCCCTCATACTTGTTACCAGTCGGGGCTTTGGTTGTTGGTGACGGCCAGGTGTCCGTCCGCGGCTCCGGTGCTTCGCTCGGACTGTGTTTCTTTTTCTTTGCGGGTGTCACTGCCCGATTTCCGAAGCTGCCCGATTTGCAATTAACGCGACCATAACGGTGTTTGCTGTTACATTAAACGGCAGGCTGGAAGTGGGGGAAAGACACACAGAGTGTTTGCATGTGTTTCAATGGAAAACACTGTAGTCTTGTTTGTTTGTGTGTGTGTGTGTTACTTAGTTCTCATTAACAAATGTCTCCCTTTCTTCTAGGCCTGAAATGATTGCACATAATCAAAAGCAGCAACTTTTAATCGGTAAGTGGTCATATTTGAATGCCATTTGAACTGTGCAGTTGAGTATCAGATGTAAGGTTATGTTCATGATTATTATAAGATAAGTATTATTCTTGTTCATCACCTGTGATAGGGAGTTTTATTTTATGCGACTGAATCCAAAGGGGAATTCGAGCTGTCAGAGCAAATTTGTGTGGTAGTGGANCTGTGATAGGGAGTTTTATTTTATGCGACTGAATCCAAAGGGGAATTCGAGCTGTCAAAGCAAATTTGTGTGGTAGTGGAATTCATGGGCAGGGTGATATGGTTGAAAACAATAGAAAAAAATCAAAAGAAATTTTTGTATATCACACATTATGGTTAATGTATGCATTAAGTCACATGTTAAATAAACATACCACATGGTAATATCCTGTGTGATGTAAAAGAAAAATCAAAATTTCAAATAGTCCTTAAAATGTTTCATACCTCATTTTGTCAGTTCAAGTGGTAATCACGAGGATTTGCCTACCATCAAAGACAAAATTGTTTCCAAATATTACTATATAATCACGAGGACTCTACAGAAATATATATATACATCTACAGAATATATATTTATAAATTGAGTTTTCAGTATCACCTCATACCAACAATGCAAATGTAATTTGGGTCTTTTTTATGTACCAACCCACTCCCCCTCCCCCTTTCCAGTAGTCTGCTGAATGTGGAAATGTAAAGACTGTGGTGTCACCAAATCACGAAGATCTGAACTTCTGAAGCATTACAAACTTCAGCATAGACATTTTGGACGCTGCCGTGCTTACCCTTGCACATATTCAACCTGCCCTTGTTCTTTTACTACCTGGAATGCCCTTAAGAGCCATTTGTCAAGAAGCCACCCTCGACTGAACCCACAAAAAGATCAGCAGACAACTTTGAGATGCCTTTTGTGTGAATACAAGCAAATTTCAACTCTTAAAGACTACTTGCAGCACTTAGGACAGCATCTGAAAAATCACGAGACTGTAAACTGTATTTTTCAAAGTTGCTCGTACAAAACAAATGTTTATGGATCATTCAGGACTCATAGGTACAGAAATCACAGGTCATCCTCTGTAAGTGATTTAAAACCTGAAATTGCTGCGAGGGTACAGCCAATCCACCATTCCTCTGAAGACAGTAATGCCAATGATTCACACGAGGATGTTTCAGAGGATGAAGTAACTAGTTCTGTCTTTGATACACACGGTACTGAAGATTTGTCCAATGCTATAGAGCGCAAAATTGCTTCAGTGTTATTGAAATTAGAGCATGTTTTCCTGGTCCCTAGTGTGGCTATTGATGACCTTTTGCAGGAGCTGCACTATTTGATAAGTGTAGTTTCAGTCCCTGTCACCTATGACACTATAATCCAGCTACTGCAGGAACGTAACTGCCAAGTTGACATAGCAGTTGTACAGGAGTTGGCCTCTGTGCTGTGTAAGTCAAATCCCATTCAAACTGCAGTTGGAGATAAAGGTCCTCTCTCTACATCTTGGAAACGAAAGGCATACTACAAAAATCATTTCAGTGTTGTAGAACCCTTGGAGTATGTGCTTGACCGAAAGAATAGAAGGTCATTCCAGTATGTTCCAATACTCAAGTCATTGCAGCAGATTCTTAGTTGCCAGCCAATACTAGATAAAGCTATTAATTTGAATGTATTGCTCTCTAATGAGACTGCTATTTCATTGATATTGTATGTGGACGAATTTGAGATTTGTAACCCCCTTGGCACGTCCAGGAAAATACATAAGATCTTAGGTGTTTATTGGATTTTAGGTAATTTACCTCCAGGGTCCCACTCATCCCTGTCTGCCATAAATTTAGCTGCTTTGATCAATAGCAATGATGTTAAGCAGTATGGATATGAAAAAGTGCTGGGACCTCTGGTAGATGATCTTGTCACGTTGGAGCAACATGGAGTTTTTATCTCTAAGCTGGGAAAGACGATAAAGGGCACTGTTCAGTGTATCGTTGCTGATAACCTTGGTGCACATAGCATTGCAGGATTCGTGGAGAATTTCTCAGGGACATATGTGTGTAGATTCTGCACAGCAGAGAATGAAGAAATTCAGACTAAAGAAGTTAGATCAGGAGCATTTTGTCTGAGAACCAAGGGAATTCATGCTGCTCATCTTGAGGCTGTCAGAGAAGAAGAAGTGCCCCATTTTGGTGTGAAAGGGGTTTGTTTGTTATCACAGAGACTATCATACTTTAATGTGACTGCAGGTTTTCCCCCTGACATAGCGCACGATCTCTTTGAGGGAATTGTCCCTGTTGAGATAGCATTGTGTTTGGTTGTCTTTGTAAGTAAAAAATATTTTACATTGGACAACTTGAATGAAGCAATACAAACTTTTCCTTTTAAGTGGAATGACAAAAAAAATCGTCCCCATCCTGTACCTCTTGCATATTCAACAAAGAAAAGGATCGGGGGGAATGCACATGAAAACTGGGGCCTATTGAGATTTTTACCTCTTTTGATTGGAGACAAGGTGCCTGCTAATGAACCTGCCTGGCAAGTCCTTACTGATTTAAAAGACATTGTAGACCTTGTAGTCACACCTTTTCACACCAACTATTTGGAGCATTATCCACAGCTCATTGAGCAGTTTGGTCCCCTGGTTGCACTATGGACGATGCGTTTTGAGGCAAAACACAGCTTCTTTAAAAGGGTTGTGCGTCACACAAACTGCTTCAAAAATGTGCTCCTATCATTATCACAGAGGCATCAATTTCATATGGCCTATCAGCTGCACCTGTACAGCTTCCCCACACCAACTGTGGAAGTTAGAAATGTTTCCTCCATTCCCATCGATGTTCTGAATGAGGAAATATCACATGCTGTGAGGCAGAAGCACCCAAACCTGGATCTTTTGTGCATGGCAGAAGATGTGACTTATGAAGCCTTTAACTATAGGAATGGCATGATCATTTCACATGGGGAGCTTGCAGGTCTGCCAGAGTTTTGTGAGATCATTCAGATGATCATTCTCCAAGAGAAGCCACTTTTTGTTGTCAGACGGCTTGATGCGTGGTACACTGAACATTACAGAGCCTATATCCTGACCATATCTGCTAGGGGAATCCAACTTCTTGAACACCACAGTCTTACAGACCCATACCCACTGGCTGACTACATGATTCGGGGGAGGCGCCTGGTGGTTCCAAAAAGATATATCCACGTTTAAGGTTACATTATGACCAATGTTTTATGATTTAAAATGTGCGTTAGATTATACAGTGGAAATTACTCTGAACTCTGCAATTAATTTTATTTCTGGCATTACTGCATGAATGATCTAAAATAGGCTTTTCATGACTTGAAATATCTTATTCTCTTTCTCTCTCTCTCTTCTCCAGAATTTCACTCGTAGCTCCAAGAAGACAGCAACTTCAATCTGCGACCTTTTGTCAGCCTTCTGAAGGTAGATATAAATATATATACTGTATATACTGCTACTACAGAAAGCCAGTCTGACTTGAAGTAATCTTATTCTCTCTCCGTCCCTGTCCTCTCTCTCTCTCCCTCCCTCCCTCTCTCTCTTCTCCAGAATTTCACTCCAAGCTCAAGAAGTCAGCATCCTCCCTCTGCAACCTTTTATTTTGTCAGCCCCTTTCTAAAGGTAGATATACAGTATATAATAATTATATGCCTGCTCTTCACAGCAGAGAAGGCGTATATTACTATCTCCCAGGACAGACTTTATTTTGTAATCTTCATCTTCCGCCAAATTTCGGCGTGTAACTAGTTCCGCAGCTTTGAGAAAACCCCAACGAATCATATATCAAAATGTGCGCCTCGTCTGGGAATGGTGTGCTATGACTTTTCTAAGCGATTCGCGTTACCATGGCGAAATAAATCGCAAAAAAACGACATCGCTTATAATGGGAAATCCCACCCGCGAGGTCTCAAAAAGTCCCAAAAGTCACAAAACTCACAGACTTTGAAGCCACGTAACTTCGCCATACTCTCACCTAGAAAGGTCATTCGAAGTTTAAACGGGTCACACGACCCTCGACATTTTTGGGTCTGATCAGCATTTTGACAGCTGCTATGGTTTTCGGACAATCACAGTTTAAGTTTCATGAAGTTTTTGGCCAGTTTCAAAATTTATGAGTGTGTATTGCACGGGATTTTCATGGCTAGAGCAGGTGATGTCATCGCTAGAGTGAGAGGAGGGGAAAAAAATCCATCAAAAATCTCTGGAAAAACTTTGCCAGCGGCCACAAATTTCACCGCACACACATGAAACTTGCCACAAATGTAGGCACGCTTGTTCACACGCTCACACTACGAAATCTAAGCCAAGACACTAACACAGTGGCTTTGACAGTCACCAACTGCCGACAGTCACCTCGAAATTTCTCCATAGGGACCCATACAAAATGAAAACAGGATTTTCAAAAGCGGTCCTT
>NW_026081606.1:0-1254 GCF_006386435.1 Epinephelus moara | reverse complement strand
ACACACACACACACACAAACATCATCACCATCATCAACACACCACCGTGAGCATGAAGACAGCATGGTGGTGGCAGATGCACAGAGGAGCAGGCATATATTGCAATTTCTTCAGAAATTGTCTAGCATGTGTATACTGTTAATACTCAAAGCCAGTCTGACTTGAACTAATCTTATTCTCTCTCTCTTTCTCTCTCTCTCTTACTCTCTCAGACTCTTGAGCATGGCTGGAAAGAAGTCTGCAAAGCTGTTGGTTTTTCTGAGTCAAGACAACAAAAGAAAATTGTTGTTGCCAAATGGGATTCCAGAGTCTGTGGAGGAGCTTGTTGATGAAGTGAGGAGAGCTTGTGGATTGAGTGGGAACTTCAGGATCCAGTACCAGGACAAAGACTTTGGTGATACATTTGTAAATTTAACATCTACTGAAGAACTTCAGGATCTTGGCATCATCAAAGTAATCCCTTTGCCTGATGAAGACACAGCTCCTGCACAGACAGCTGTTCATGTCAGCCTCAGTAGTGATGACGCCTTTTCCACTTCTGGTGAAACTGATGACACGGTGATCCTTTCCACAACCTCTTCTAGTCCTTCTTCAAGGACCAAGCAGTGGCCCAAAGAGTTTCACATTCCAAGCTTTTCATATGACACTGAAGTCCAGTTAGAGAGAGGAAATGCTGCTTTCAAGGCAAATGGAACAAGGTTGAAAGTCAGTCCTAGGATGAAGTCAGACATTCTGGAAAAGGTGTCTGATGAGATCTACAAGTATAAAGCTTACCCGAAAAGCTCAGACATCTGTGAGGTTTCAGAGGCACTGATCAAGAAGCACCCCTGCTTGGCACAGCCAGGATCTTGGAATGGCTGCTATGGCTGGACACAGAGACTTAAAACCAGGATGGGAAACCTCCGTACCCAACTGAAGGGACTTGGATGCCCCGAGCTTGCTGTCAATGCTCTAAAGACCAAAGCTGCAGATGACGCTCATCCAGCAAAAAATGTCAAGCGACCTAAACGTGGTGAGGCCAACCATGTGCCGTCCTATCCAGCTGGCGTGACAGCAGACAATCTTGAGATGGAGCGGCAGGTACTTTTGAAGGAGGTGAAGAAACGGAACAACGGGAGGATTATCCGAGAAAAAATGGCCAAGACATTTGCCCTTTCGTAGACAAGAAATTGTGGAAAAACAGCCCAGGGTGGAAGAACTCCAGGAGCGATGGCCAGCGGTGTTTCAAGAAGAAGAGGTATGAGTTGAATCACT
>NW_026081605.1:0-1082 GCF_006386435.1 Epinephelus moara | reverse complement strand
ACTCGCTTACCGCAATACGTCAGCACGTCAGGCCAACCTTGTGAATCCCCAGAAATACACTTCTGTTTTCACAGGAAATGTACAGTTTGATACAGTCTCTTTCAAAATAAAAGCACTACGTTGGTACAACACACACGGTTACATTTAGCCAACACACACACATGGTTAAGTTTAGCCAACACACACACATATGGTTGGGTTTAGGACAAAAGAACAGGGTTTGGCTTTACAATCTTACAGGAAGCAAACATCAGACTGTGTGTGGCGCATGCTGACGAGATCGAGGCTGAACAAGGCGGAGGAGACTCCATACTAACGTGCATGTCGCGGAGCGGTGAACAAACCAAATAACACAATGTCAGGAGAAATTGAAAAGATATGCCATCTATGTAAAGTCAACTTGATAATTAAGGAGCCAATACATGTTCAAGAGTTTTCTAAAGCTGCTCAAACGCCAAAGAGAGGCTATAAGTGAACGTTTCAGCAGCGATGCGCAATGACCGCGATAGGATGATAGGATATGGACAAGATCGCCCAACTCTAATACCAGTGTGACAGAGCAACTTTTTTGGTCAGTGTCTGATGCTGGAAGTCACCGACCAAGCACCGGTCTTTGATGACCTCAGAGTGGGACCAGGTTGTCCAGGTGAAAGTCTGGGGTTGTTGGACCCATCCATCTCTCCTCCCACCAGCCTTATAGAGACTCTCCAGCTCCTTGTATTACATAGTAACAGGCAGCGTTTCAACCTGATGCCGCCCAGCGGCGTATCATACCGCCTTGAAAGGTGTCTGATGACCACATCCCTGACAAAGCGGCGGTATTTGATGGTTTCAGAATGAGAACAGGCAGGATGTCTGAGGTGCTGACGGGTCACATGACCTCATAAATATGGACGTGTTTTCCCAACTGAACCAATCAGGACTGAGACTTCTGACTTCAATTCAATCAATCAATCAATTTTATTTATAAAGCCCAATATCACAAATCACAATTTGCCTCACAGGGCTTTACAGCATACGACATCCCTCTGATCAGGAAAAACTCCCCAAAAAACCCTTTAACAGGAAAAAAAACGGTAGAA
>NW_026081604.1:1773-3000 GCF_006386435.1 Epinephelus moara | reverse complement strand
AAATAAATTTATTAATATATTTTAATAAAGAAAAAGCTTGATTGTTGATTGAGTTTATTTGTCACACACACTCACTTTCTTTTATACCCACAGCCATCAGACTTCATAATTCCTTGTTAAATAGATGATCTTACAGACTTATTTGAAATTTCCTTTGGGGATTAATAAAGTTCTTCTTATTCTTATTACAATGACTGCTGTGATCCCTCAAAAGTAGAAAAAAACATTTTCAATATTTACATAAACACTGAAATTAATTTTGGTATTGGTATTATAACTATGAAAATGGGACTGTGGTCAAGGCAATCTGACAAAAGATACAGAAGGATGAGCAGCAGGGGATATTTGCAGCACAGCTGGTGGAAAAGTGAATATGTGCACAAAGGTGTGCAGCCATGCACGTGAGTGTTATGTGTCAAATTTTGGAGAAGAAAAGATGCAACATTTTTAGAAATGAACAGTGCTGAGAAAACATTACCTACCATGTGTCAAACTGATACTTCTCAAGGATGTTAAGAATGAAAATGAAAGCGTAATTCCTAAGATATCTGGTTTGATGAATAGTGGCTGTGTCTTAAGTCATTAGACTGAAAGGCCTACCCAACAAAGAATAATTTGACAGTTAAAACATTGTTTTTTTGGTTTCATGTGTTTATTAAAAAGCCTTCAAAATGAAAAGCGACTTGTAAAGTGAATAAAATCATACACGACGTTGCTATAGATTCTATTTTCGCTAGAAAAAGTTAACACAAAGTGTAAAAAGAACAAAACCAAACTGGAACTTCTGATTTGTCATGCTTACATGTGTTGGAAAACGTAAAGAGATTAATTTAACAAGAAAAGAAAAGTAGCAAATATTCACATTTCAGTACTGGACCCAGAAAATATATAGCATTTTTGCATTAAAATGACACTGATGATTAATCAAATATCAAAATTATTGCTGGCTAATTGATTTAATAGAATAATCATTTAAAGGGGAACTAAACCCCCCTCTCTGGGCATTACTCCGCCCACAGCTTGATTTCAAAAAGAGAGAAAAGAGAGAGGTCCCTCTCCTCGCTCCACACATCGACTTATTTTCATTGTGCCGATGGTGGCCTGGAAAACCGCCCCTAACTGTGTCACATGGGCAGAAGGGAAGGCGGCCGGTTCTATTTCTCCCTCTCTGGGAGCCTGGGCTCAGAGCAGCAGCCCACCGCATCCATCCACCCCTCCCTCCCTCGC
>NW_026081604.1:0-965 GCF_006386435.1 Epinephelus moara | reverse complement strand
AAAAACAATGTATTTGATCTTCTCAGATGGCTAAGATAAGAACTTTATTGATCCCACACAGGAGTAATTCACGTTACATCAGCTATAGAGAACAAGGTAGTGCCGAAAAACAATACGTGCAGATTCGATCACCGGCGATCGGCGCACAATGCATGCCGGTTAGTTTTGTGTCCGACTTCATCCCGACTTGCTCTGACGTATTACAAAAGTGGACGGCGATAAAACCGCGAGAGCGAGGCGGTCCTATCATAATTATCATAATTAAAACAACTGGAGTCTGAAAACAAACTGATACATGGGTCTGATCACTTTTTTAATGAATTGACATCATTCCAGACAGGATGTAAGTGTGTCTGTGACTTCCTGTACGGACTGAAGGCTGCTGGAAACTGTCGTGAAACTGTCCGACTTCACCGCAGCTTTTTGTCACCGCTCCCTGCTGCGGCCGCCTGCTCTCGTCTACTTTTCAGGCGAGGCACAGTTCATCTTGAACGAGCCTATTGTCTATGGTCTATGGATCAAGGCAAGCGCTTCTTCCTACATGCTCAAAAACGTAGGTGCTGATTGGCCGAAGAGGAGACCTGTGTATCTGCGCTCGGTTGCTCTTCCTTCATCCTTAAACTACCCGGATGTCTGTCACAGTAAATTGAAATTGAATTTTGAGAACTGAATTTGAATTGTGAGAACTCAATGTGAAGATATATAGAAATAAATTCAATTTCAAATTATACTATTCAGATTCAGTTTTTCAATGCAATGATTCAAATTAACAATACAATTTCAAATTATGTGATTCAAATTCAGTTTTTCAATGCAATTATTCAAGTTTAGAAATTCAAATTCAAATGTAAATGATTAAATTTCAAATTATGTGATTCAAATTCAGGTTTTCAATGCAATTATTCAAGTTTAGAAATTCAAATTCAAATATAAATGTTTCAAATTCAGTTTCTGGTGGCACATAT
>NW_026081603.1:1097-2266 GCF_006386435.1 Epinephelus moara | reverse complement strand
CAGCTTTTACAGCCTTGAAGTCTTGCGCCCTCGCGGACTTGACATGATCACAATAGACATGTTGCAGTACAACTGAAGTCCATGAGAGCTCAATCTGCAAGTCTAGTGGGGAGACACTTGGATTCAGCCACAGTCTCCCACTATAATATGTTGGCATCACAGGAGTCAGGCTGACATATTTTAAATGTTACAATGAGCTTAATAGATTTTAAAAACCAAGGGTAGCAAAAAGCATAGATCATCGGGTTGAGACTAGAATTTAAATAGAACAGCCAGGTTTCTATGGGCACAGAGGTCACACCAAACAAGCTGTCCTGGCCTGCAAGAGAAGAAGAGAAATATGGGCAAAGGCATGTCAGAAACACAAATACAACCACACCAAGAGTCTTGGCTGCTTTCATCTCAGATTTCTTAGCAGTTATTTTCACTGAATGTTGAAGTGTGACTGCTGCAATATGAGACTGCATGGCACGAGCCTGAGACACAGCCACCACAAATANCTGCAAGAGAAGAAGAGAAATATGGGCAAAGGCATGTCAGAAACACAAATACAACCACACCAAGAGTCTTGGCTGCTTTCATCTCAGATTTCTTAGCAGTTATTTTCACTGAATGTTGAAGTGTGACTGCTGCAATATGAGACTGCATGGCACGAGCCTGAGACACAGCCACCACAAATACTCTCATATACAAAACTATAACGACAGTGACAGGACCAATAAAGGTTAAAATCAGGTCAGCAACTCCTGCAATGTTGTTAATGACAACCACACACTCTCCTGAGCAGGAATTATACCTGCCTGGTTGTTTTAAGTTATCCATCATTACCAGACTGTTATGTAGAACAGAACCAATCCAACAAAGGCAAATACAGATTTTAACTCTTGTCACAGTGACCTTGATGGAGTAATGCAGAGGATCACAAATGGCTACATAACGATCAACTGATATGAGCACCATGTTTCCTACTGAGGCAGCAGTAATGATATATGATAGATACAGATGCAGGACACACATGATGTCACCGAAGAACCAGCAGCCGACTGTGAGGAAAATCTCAAAGAACATGAGAAGGCCCACAATGAAATCTGAGACAGCCAGAGAGAGGAGGAGGAAGTTGGTGGTGGTGTGGAGCTGCCTGGATTGAAAGAGGGGCATAATGCATTACT
>NW_026081603.1:0-1066 GCF_006386435.1 Epinephelus moara | reverse complement strand
TTGACTCAGAAAAACTGACATTCCTTGTTTTTCTTAATCCTTTTGAAATCAAGTTTCACATGCAAGGTAGGAGGGAAAGATCAATTAATCTTTGTATTTCACATGTTTCAGAATGTATCTTCAGAGAAAAGAGATTTAACCCAAACACTGACAATTGACTGAGTTCCGCTTGTTTTGGGCTGGGATACTTCTATGCACTATATCCTTCCTTCAGAGAGGATTTCAGGCTGTCCTAATTCAGCTTAATCATCTCCTTTTGAAATGCTGATTCATCAACTACCACTGGGACTTTCAAACAGTGAAAGGGTGGAACACAAATGTTATTTTATCTTATCTTATCTTATCTTATTTTATCTTATCCACATCATGTAAAAAAAAATATGCACATACATGAACACTCTTAGAATTAATGGTTCTCTATATAACTTTTAAGGGGTCTATACAGCAGTGGTTCCCAACTGGTCCAACCATGGGTCCAGATTTCAGCAGTGGTTCCCAACTGGTCCAACCATGGGTCCAGATTTCTCCTTAGTTATTAGTTCAAGGTCAACACCATTTTATATATTCAGCGTCATACTTGCATTTGGCCACGTCGTCAAGCTAGTTTTATGTCTCTGTCAAGTCATTGTCCATTAATCACTCAATGTACAGCAGGAAATGGCTCTTCAAAATAAAGCTATGCTATGAAATTCACTGTACTTCAAATTACAGTGTGTATTTTACAAACTTTACACATTCACAACTCACTTGCAGTTAATTTAGATTGGATCCGCGACCAACTTTTGGACCATGACCCACCAGTTAGGAACCACTGCTATATAGGTTTCTGCAGATATAAAAGGTTGGTACTCATTTAGCACCCTCAAAAGGTTCTATATAGAACCGATTCAAAGGTTCATTAAAAAAATCCCTTGGGGTTCTTTGTTGCCAAAGAAAATGGTTCTATATAGAACCTTTTGAAGGTTTCATCAATATCCCAAACCTTTTATTGCTTTTTTGCCTTGGTTGGCCACATATTTTAATAATTCTGCAAAATTACCAGGATATGAAATTAATTCAATAATGC
>NW_026081602.1:0-1173 GCF_006386435.1 Epinephelus moara | reverse complement strand
TTGACAGAGCCCCATTTGTCACGTGAGGGTAGAGGTCCTAAAGGTTCATGTGTGCGCATTATACAGTACTTCACCAAGTCATTAAATGTCAGCTCCTCACACGTGTGCACTGTAAAGATGTAGGGGAAAGCGTTAGGTCTGTCTGTTAGAGCCCCGGATAAGTTGTTAAACCTTTCCAAGGTGGTCGCGGTAAACGTGTCAGCACCGGCCTCCATCTGACAAGCTGAAGACGGCGTGTCACAGACACTGGATTCGTCAAGAGCCTGACTTTCATGTGTGGCATGTGGATCAGTATACGGGTTGTCATGGCCTTCATCCACAGTCTCCGCAGGTAGATTCACGTTGTCAGGGTAGTTCCATTTTGAAAAGGATATGTGGTCTACCCCTACCAATGGAATACCATGAAGAGCTGTGTGCTCTGTCACGCTCTTGTCCAGTAGTCCCCCCTGTGCATATTATATCGTTCACTGTGGGTGGGGTCACAACAACCTTATCAGCGTAATACAGGTCCAGAGCTCGACTGAACAGAGGATAATGGTGCATGACATCGTATTGTCTGCGGAGCATTTCCTGTACTGTGTGTATAAAGAGTGAGTGTACTTGTGATCCCAGATGCAGCTCCTCATCCTCTGGGTCCCGTGTATATTGTTCTAAAAACCTTGTACATGTGATACCCTTTGATGCGCACATATTCACAAGATCATCCTGTGTAGCCACCGAGCTCAGGTCTACCACCGACTCCAGGTTATCCTTGAAGTGTACATCTCGTCCCAGGGTACAACTAACCCCACCCGATCCTTGGATTGTGATATCCCTGACTATCAGAGTGAGGATACTCGTTGGGCAACTGAAGTCCAACAACACTACGCGAGCGCACAATTGATCCCCCGTTCTCAGCGATAATGCACAAGGAGACGTGTTCCACAGGTACCATTGATCATCATCTTGTCCCCGGGTCAGGTAGCAATACATAGGAACATTCGGAGGATCCTCACATGCACCGTGTCTCCGTTTTAGTTTAGATGCCATGACCCCGAGACAGATGCCCAATTGTATATCACTGAGTTACAACCGGCCCCTATTTTATAACCAGACGAGTCGAATGTTATTAGAGTGAAGCAGAACATCCGAAGCGTAGCTCAACCTGTATCCTTAGAACGGTACTGTAACCAT
>NW_026081601.1:0-1372 GCF_006386435.1 Epinephelus moara | reverse complement strand
TTTGCTAGCTCAATCATGTTGTATCTAAGATATCTGCTGGAAAAAATAATTTTTTCATGGATTGTTCATTGAGGATACGGAGTTAATACGTCTGCTGACTTGACAGTCATTTAAGCTAGTAGCAGCTTATACTTGTACTTATAGCTTATACTTTGTAGACATAGTGATTTTCCAAAACTGAATAAATACCACACAGTCCAGCAACTTTTCCGGGGAAAACCCTGTGATATTGACACGTTAAATAATTTTCATACATACAAAGCTGCCTAATATAATTTAGATCTGCCCTGTAAAAGTGTGTGTATAGTGCACTGAATGCGTGTTAGGTGTGAAGAGGACCTTACAAGTGAGCACAATGTGTTTTCTTATGACAAGCGGTAATAACATCTTCGCATAAAACACTCATTCAGTGCGCTATACACACACTTTTACAGGGCAGATCTAAATTATATTAGCTTAAATATTTAAGATGATTACTTATGTATGCAATGATTTATTGATATTAAATATATATATATATAGATAATATAGATAAACATACAGTCCAACAATTCCTTTGATCAATGGATATTTTTTTGCTTAACAATTTAATGCAGAACAGCTAGATGGCATGATGCAATTTAATTTCTATCATGATCAAGATCATGCTGAAAGCTGAATTAATAGTAGTGTAAATATATCTATGAAACGTATACAAGTTTACAAGGGTCTTTGTTGACTGCAGCTTGTTAGCTATGGCCTCCAGGCTTATTACACACTGATGTCAAGGTACTCCATATCATATTAGTTAATCTTAGCTGTGCATAATTTATTAATTTCACGAGCAGATTCAATATTTGACAACCATATTGTATGGGTTAGAATCAAACCAAGGCAGTATGTATGAAAATTATTTAACGTGTCATTATCACAGGGTTTCCTCCGGAAAAGTTGCTGGACTATTATTTAGTTTTGGGAAATCACAATGTCTACAAAGTATAAGCTCAAGCTGTGTATCGGCAATCCAACTACACAAATGCCAGTTGAGGGAATCCGAAGCCATTTTTAACTCATGTTGGTGTGCAAACACGAGGTCCTCCATGTTGGTGTGCAAACACGAGGTCCTCCATGGTACGCTTTGAACACTTTATTGACTTACAAAAACATTAAAAACACCTACAAAAAGCCGAGTGTAAAAAAGACTTAAAACGAGCTCGTGCAAAAGGACAAAAATACTACGATTATAACGAAAACCCATTCACTCGACACACACACAGACACGGTTGAAAAACTGTGTGGCCTCCCCTGATTATCATTCCATAACACTGAGCGCGTTTACATGCACACTAATAAACTGAACATTATCTGATTTCTGGAGTTACCTGATTATTCA
>NW_026081600.1:0-1228 GCF_006386435.1 Epinephelus moara | reverse complement strand
ATTTCACCTGAATTTAGTTGGTACACAATTAAGAACTGTGTCAAGTCAAGATCAGGTAAAATCTTCACCTGCCCAGCAGATAGTTAAAAGCAGCAGTCCTGTCCTATAGTCCATCATGTTAAACTGTGTGTCCACTGTTCTCTGTCCTCCTCTCTGCAGTCAGATAAGTAGAGGTGGAAGATATCTGAGTTTTGCATTGACTCCTCCTTTCTCAGTGAACAGTGTCCTCTGTTTAATCTCTCCTCAAACCTTATTTTCATTTTTAGCATTAACATATAACTCAACAGACTATTGATCCACAGGACCTGACTATGATAACAAGTCAGACTGAGAATCTAACATCAACCTGGGCCAATCTCCACACATTGACAAAAGACCACATAGAATACACTGTAATTGTTATGTTGATTTTTGCTGACTGTTTATGCTAATGGCATATCTTTTAATTTAATTACAAACGTCTGTTTCAAAGTCATGAAAAACATTAAGTTATCAGTTTCAAGGGTCAGTAAATTGCACTTGCCAAAAATAACTAAGGCAACAGGAACAAACACACAATTCAATTCCTGAAGGCAATTCACCTGAATTTATTTCATTACTTATATGTTTAATGTTTAAGAATAAATAAATAAAAACTGTATGCATTATGTAATTAAGTTTTCATTGTGAAATTAGATACAATAATGTATCAGTGATTGAAACCTCCAGGTATTTAAATGGCTGTAACAGTGAGCTGGTGTTGAAATCATTAGTGTCAGTATTAGTACACAGTGTGTTGGTGATGTTGAACTGAAGCTTTGACTTGTTTTGACATGTTGAGTTTTTGTACAGCGTTGCTGCTTCCTGTGTCACTGTGGCTCTCGAGCACAATAATAAACAGCAGAATCTTCAGTCTTCAGACTGTTCATCTGCAGATACACCTGCTTTCTGCTGTTGTCTCTGGAGATGGTGAACCGGCCTTTGACTGACTGAGAGTAGTCGATGCTGCCACTGCTACCACTGATTATGGCAATCCACTCCAGTCCTTTTCCAGGAGCCTGTCTGACCCAGTTCATCCAGTAGCTATTAAAGTTAAATCCAGAGGCTGTACAGGTCAGTCTGTGAGATTCTCCAGGCCTTTTAATCACTGGTTCAGATTCTGTCAGAGTCTGACCATCAACACCTGTCAAGACAGCAAGAAAAACCATGATATGCAACAAATTTACAACCTAAAAGAAAACCTAATATA
>NW_026081599.1:0-1511 GCF_006386435.1 Epinephelus moara | reverse complement strand
AGTACAGACTTACCAAGGAGTGAAGGCATTTGGCCAGGTCGGCTTTGGCCACCAGTCTTTGCCCCTTCTCCTGTTTCACCATGAACTGGTGGCCCAGCACCGTGCGGCCCAGGTCTTTGTAAAGCTTCTTTAGCTCCTTGAAGATCATTGTTACTTTCTGTGGGGACACCCTCGAATATTTCGGCTGGATGTCCCGCACATACTCCACAAACAATATGGCCTGGCCCACATACAATATAATGGTTGTTGGGGCCAGGCCAAATGATCATAGCAGAGCTGGGTAGCTGTGGAAAGACCAGTCTGGATTTAGTATCTGTCATTCATTTGTTTTCAGTGCTTACTAAGGTTACGTCTTTCAAAGTTCACTACTTATGACTTGACCAGAAGAGGGTTGTCTGGGAACTCCCAGGTCCAATACTTTATGGAAGACCACCCGAGCATCATATATTTTAGATATACTTTTGCCCGGGTGGTCTTCGACGTCGCATTTTGTTGCATCTTGCTGGTTCCCTCGGGGCAAGAAACAAAATCTGCATAGGACGCCATGTACTTCTCTGTGAAAATGAAACACGTGATGATGAATGTAACATAGAAACACTCCACACACCTGCACAAATATAGAATGTGTAATTTCTTACCAATTGAGGTGCCGAAGCATATGTTTCTCAGCTTTGAGGCCTTGCTTTTCCCTGAAAAATATGGCTTGAGGGCAGTTTTAATTGTCCTCAATTTAGGACTCAGCCGTTCTGTTTCCTCCTAGGAAAAAAAACAATACAAAACAAAATTAACATGACCACATGCCCTCCTTGGTTCAAACCTTGGTAAAGATTTGTGAAATTATTGATCAACTAAACACTCACCTCACTGGTGCTCTGCTCCGGTCTGGAAGCAGCAGCAGCAGCAGCAGCAGCAGCAGCAGCAGCAGCAGGAGGGACGGAAGAAGAGGCCTTCCTCTTCTGAGGCACTGGTGGCTGCTGCTCGGCCTCTTCCTCCTGCTCCTGCTCCTCCTCACCACTTTCTTGGCCAGAGGTGGCTAACGCTCCCTCCTGCTGCTGCTGCTGCTGCTGCTGCTCCTCAGTGCTATGGGCAGAGGGGGATGAGGCTCCCTCCATCTGCGGCTGCTGCTGCTGCTGCTGCTCTTCCTCCTGCCCCTCCTCCTCCTCCTCTGATGAGCTCTCAGAGGAGGAGGCTCCCGCCTGCTGGTGCTGCTGCTCCTCTTGCTCCTCCTGCTCCTCCTCCTCTGAGCTGTCGGAGGAGGTCGATGAAGCTCCCCCCTGCTGCCGCTGCCGTTTCTGCTTAGTCAGGAGGAGGAAAGACAGGATAGATAGATAGCTTTTACTGTCCAGTGTGCCATGCCATGACAACAACCAGCAAGAGAAAACAGGACTGCAAATGAATGATGATGTACTCATTTTTCATTTACTCACACTGAGGTCAGCAATGACCTTACGGAGGTCCCGCACCTTCCACTCCAATGCTGTGATCCGTTGCCGATTGGTCTCGCAGGAGGC
>NW_026081598.1:0-1095 GCF_006386435.1 Epinephelus moara | reverse complement strand
GGTGGCTAACTAGCATGCTAACTAGCCGCTGGCTCCGCTGCGGAGCTGAGCTCAGACTCGGCTGTCTGCTCGGTGTCATCTCAGCCAATTCATGTCCATGTTCAAGGCATTGAACCTGTCCTCTCAGCCGTGTTTGTGCCTTTCGGATATTTTTTCAGGCAAATATTGCAGTAATATGGCTTGCTGTTCGATTAATTATACCAACAGACCGTCCAAGAAGTCTGTGCTCCAGGTTTTTCGGTAAGTGAAATCCGGAAATTCTAGTATTTTATTTATGTTTATTAGTTAGCACTAATTACCACCTAGCTTGTCAGCAGCATGTATCGGTGTCTGCAGTCACCACCTAGCTTGTCAGCTTATTATTATATTATTAAGCCTTTATTTAGGACATGTAAAATCACGTTGATACCGGAGGTCTCATTTTCAAGTGCGACCTGTATCACAGCAGCAACATCCACATCAAGTTACAGAGCCACAGACAATACGATACAACACAAGCTTAGCTTGTTAACTAGCTAACCAGCTAGCTAACGGTTAACCTTCGAGCAAGACGCCAGTCCGGGGATTCATCAAAATCAGAACCTAACAGAGAAGTGTTAGGATTTAGGCATTTAGGGAGAGAATATTTTGAACAAAAGGCTGAGGCTGTGTAAGGTTTGAAAATAAAGGTCCACCACGTTAGTTAGCTAACATGATGAAATGTTACTGTCATATGAGCAGTGTAACGTCAACGTAACATTAAGGCTATACTTGTGTATGTAAATTAAAAAGTGGCGAACCGTGTGAAATTACAATAAGGTGTGTAACGTAATTAAAAAAAAAACTAATGTGACATTTGATTGTCACATATAAAATATTAAGAAGATTAGTGTATGATATAGGCCTGTAGTTACACAACAATAGATAATGCACAGACAGAATATGGGGACTGTGATGGCCACCACCTTTTTGTTTTGCTAAAATAAATTGATTATGATCTGTTGAACACTGAATTAATTTAAGTTGTATTGTTTGCATGTAATGGAGTCTGTGAAGTAGGTAGCTAACACATATATTACTTTCAATATCTATTTGTCTGTGTAAAGTTTTCCTCTA
>NW_026081597.1:0-4466 GCF_006386435.1 Epinephelus moara | reverse complement strand
ATTTATCGTATTATGTGGTGACTTTCCGCTGAATCAGTTACGTCGGTTATTGTGGTACAGGTTATTTGGTTGAATATCAACTTATAACACAAAGAGTGAAATGTTAACGTGGATGAAAGTCACCAGATAACACTTGTGTGACCGTGTAAACAGCCTCACCAGTTCTCCTGGATGTTGACTACAGTATTCACTGTGATAATACTTGCAATACTACATGAAACTAAACTAATAATTTAACGAATATCTGACAGGTAGCCCAAAAAAGTAAAAAATAAAACATAACGAATATCTGACAGGTAGCCCAAAAAAGTAAAAAATAAAACAAAGTAATGTTGTTATCTCTGTTCCATTTCAGGGCCACCAGACAAAACACAAGCCCTGATTCATTTCAGGGCCACCAATGATGACAAGTTTACAAAAAGCAAGCAGGCTCCAAAAAAAACTATGGGAGTGAGTAATTTGTAACTTGTGAACTGGTCATATTCATAACATAATTCTCAGTCACAATGGCACCTGTTCCCCTGATGATCAAGCATTCTTTTTCAATATGAAATCAGCACAGCTGCAGACGGCATTGTCGACGATTGTTATTTGGTAACTGTACATTTGTTTTGCTGCCCCTATACTGTCATTTTTTGGGAAGATTTTGTCGACTATATTCGTTGCAACATTTATGTTCTATTTTCACTACTGTACAAAGATGTGCTGTTTGGATTTTATGATGTCAGCATTTCAAAACAAAAACAATTCTATATCATATAACTATCTATTATCTTAGCGAAATTCCATATTTATAAGAGAAAATTTTGTAACCGAAAGACCTTGTTCAAATTTTTATGAATGAAATGCAGCAATACTTAGAAACCATTCAGCTCACCACAAACTCCAAAGCTATAAAGACTCTGAAAAGATGTGAACAATTTAATTGTTTGAGCTGCTGAACTTTTTTTATTTGTTTATTTTATTTCTTTTTCTTTTCTCTTAATCCTGGCATATTTGTTCTGTTCATGTCTGTCACTGCTTGTTTTGTACAAGAATTGAAATAAAGTGTTGGGAAAAAAAAACTCATCACGTCTTTTTATCGACGACTACTGATGACATATATTTCTTCTTCTTTGAACTGACAGACTGGACGGAGTTTTGGCATATTACTGCCCCTGACAGTGTTAAGACGTATTTGCCTTTGAGGGGTGTCCCATTTTAAAGTCACAAGATAGCCCTTAACACTTGGTTTTGAGGGCTAGTGAGATTGAGGGTTGAGTTTGAGAATTAAGATTAGGAATTGGGATTGGGCCTCAGTCTCGTTTTGGGTGACTTTTTTCTGTTTTGACCAAATTTGTCCGGTTTTGGGCTACTTTGTCTTGTTTTGGGCTACTTTTTTCTGTTTTGGGAAAATTCGTCCCGTTTTGGGCGACTTTGTCCCGTTTTGGGCGACTTTTTTGTGTTTTGGGAAAATTTGTCCGGTTTTGGGCGCCTTAGTCCCATTTTGGGCTACTTTTTTCTGTTTTGGGAAAGAAAGTAGCCCGAAAAGGAGAAGTTGCCTAAATGGGAGTGGGCGGGGCAACGTGACATCATCACTTGAATAGCAGTGCCTTATAGTGTAGTAGACTGACAGGGAGGGTGGGAGGAAATATAGTAGAGTGAATAGATCATATGCCTGGGGAACACAAGATCACAGGTTCAATACCAGCTGGTGCAGTCAGTCATCCATCCTAACAGTAGCTCCAATGCATTAGGAAGGGATATAAATATGTTTTATTATTTATATTTCTGATTTGTCAAGACATTTTAGTCAAGTTTTTGTAAAACTGCAGCAATTTAAATCATCAACGTTGTATGCTGGAAGAGTTGTTGCACAGATATAGCCAAAACTCACCAAGTTGCCCAAAAATGATCAATACAGATTGACACAGGCAGTTGCATTTCTTTTAATCATCTTTGATCTTAATCGTTTTTCTTATTCACATTCAATTCATTTTAGAGAAAAAGGCAGCAACTTAAACTATCAAGATCCAAAGTCAATGTGGCCAAAGTTGCCCAAATTGGAAAAAGGTCGCCCAAAACGGGACAAAGTAGCCCACAACGGGACAAAGTAGACCACAACGGGATGAATTTGCCCAAACCAGAAAAATGTCGCCGAAAACGGGACAAAGTCGCCCATAACGGGACAAAGTAGCCCCAAACGGGACAAAGTAGCCCGAAACAGAAAAACCACGTCTTGAAACATCAGAAATATAACTAATAAATCATCTTTATATCCCTTCCTAATGCATTGGAGCTACTGTTAGGTTGGGTTACTGACTGCACCAGCCGTTCTTGAACCTGTGATCTTGTCTTCCCCGGGCATGTGCTATATGCCTGGGGAAGACAAGATCACAGGGTGATCATGACAGAGATAGCCAGAACTCACCAAGTTGCCCAAAAATGATGAAAACAGACTGACACAGAAGATTGCATTTGTTTTAATCATATTTACCAGTAAATCATTTCTCTCATTCATATTCAATTCATTTTAGCTGCCCCTTAATGGAGTGGGAAGAGTCATGTCTAAAGTTACCCAACATTGAAAAGTTGCCCAAAGTGGAAATCCAAATGCAACTGTGCGAAAGTTGCCCAAAATGGAAAAAAAGTTACCCAAAACGGGGAAAAAACTGTCCCAAGATGGAAATCCAAATTTGATTGTGAGATAGTTTCCTAAAAGAGGCCGGTGAGGAAGATCCAAAGTAAATGGGGATGAAGTTACACAAAACGGCAAAGTTGCCATTAACGGAGTGGGAGGGGTCATACGGGCACGTCCCTTCACGGCGTTGGAGCCAATGGGGACGATTCGTTTCTCAATGGGGTTGAAGTTGCCCAAAAAGAATGTAGTTGCCCTTAACGGAGTGGGAGAGGCCAGCCGGGTACGCCAAATGTGACATTGTGCTGTTTTCTGACCAACTAAATGAGGGAAACTATAGGAAACTGGCTTCCAACTAGAGAATTCTCCAAAACACATGTTTCTGGATCGGAAACTTGTTGCTGAGTGCTTCTGATCAAAAGTAACATCCTAAGTTACAACATGCTCTCAAATGCTTTTTCTGGTCCTGAAAACGGTAAAAGTGACATGATGCTGTTTTTGACCAACTACTGAGGAAAAACAGAGGAAACTGCATTGGTACTATACAATTCAAACAACCCACATATTTCTGGCTTGGAAACTTGTTTCTGAGTGCGTCTGATCAAAAGTAACAGCCTAAGTTACAAAATCCTCTCAAAATGCTTTTCGGGGCATGAAAACGGTAACAAATGACATGATGCTGTTTCTGACCAACTAGTGAGGGAAACTATAGGAAACTGGCAAGCAACTAGAGAATTCTCCAAAACACGTTTCTGGCTNATGATGCTGTTTCTGACCAACTAGTGAGGGAAACTATAGGAAACTGGCAAGCAACTAGAGAATTCTCCAAAACACGTTTCTGGCTTGGAAACTTGTTTCTGAGTGCTTATGACCAAAGTAACAGCCTAAGTTACAACATGCTCTCAAAATGCTTTTCGAGGCCTGAAAATGGTAAAAAAAAATAACATGATGCTGTTTCTGACCAACTAGTGAGGGAAACTATAGGACACTGGCATGCTACTAGAGAATTCTCCAAAATACATGTTTCTGGCTTGGGAAATTGTTTCTGAGTGCTTCTGACCAAAGTAACAGCGTAACTTACAATATCCTCTCAAAATGCTTTTTTCGAGCTGAAAACGCCAAACGTGACATTATGCTGTGGTCTGACCAACTAATGGGGGAAACTATAGGAAACTGGCATGCTACTAGAGAATTCTCTAAAATACATGTTTCTGGCTTGGAAACTTGTTTCTGAGTGCCTCTAACCAAAGTAACAGCGTAACTTACAATATGCTCTCAAAATGCTTTTCTCGAGCTGAAAACGCCAAATGTGACATTATGCTGTGGTCTGACCAACTAATGGGGGGAAACTATAGGAAACTGGCATGCTACTAGAGACTTCTCCAAAATACATGTTTCTGGCTTGGAAACTTGTTTCTGAGTGCTGCTGACCAAAGTAACAGCCTAAGTTACAACATGCTCTCAAAATGCTTTTCGGGGCCTGAAAATGGTAAAAAATAACATGATGCTGTATCTGACCAACTAGTGAGGGAAACTATAGGACACTGGCATGCTACTAGAGAATTCTCCAAAATACATGTTNATGCTGTTTTCTGACCAACTAATGGGGGAAACTATAGGAAACTGGCTTGCTACTAGTAAATTCTCCAATATACATGTTTCTGGCTTGGAAACTTGTTTCTGAGTTCTTCTGACCAAAGTAACAGCGTAACTTACAATATCCTCTCAAAATGCTTTTCTCGAGCTGAAAACGCCAAATGTTACATTATGCTGTGGTCTGACCAACTAATGGGGGAAACTATAGGAAATTGGCAAGCTACTAGAGACTTCTCCAAATTACATGTTTCTG
>NW_026081596.1:0-1581 GCF_006386435.1 Epinephelus moara | reverse complement strand
CGTGTAAGAGGGAGGAGACAGAGAAAAACCTAACAGCGAGCAGGTTAGGTTCACAGACTCAGTTGCCATGGTGATTGACTCAGAGTTTGATTAACCTCTCTTTGTGGATCTGAAAACCCAGAGTTTCCCTCATTTCAGGGTTAACATAGGCTACTCAGAGTTTTCACTAAACCCGCTTTCTGTAATAGGATACTCCTCTGGCTCCACTCAGTTTTCCAAACAAAGCAGTCTCTTGCTGCTCTGGCGTTATCTCGTGCTGCATTTACAGCAGTCGGACATTGGAGATTCGCGCTCGTAAATGTCAAATTGGCCGTAACTTTTCTTTGAATTCGTTGCAGCCAACTGGGGTGGCAGCAGGGGTGGCATGATTCGTTGCAGCCAACTGGGGTGGCAGCAGGGGTGGCATGGCTTTCTTTTAGGGTGGCATTTGCCATCCGCCCATGCCAATGATTGGAAGTTTGCAAATGGTGCTCAAGAAAGATAATGCCAATAGGCCAGATGGGGGCGCTATAATTAAGGGGATTCAATTCAACACATGTTCAGGTGAATGGGTTCTAAGAAAGCCTCACGAAACCTCAAGGTCCGCCCACTAGATTATCCGCCATATTGAATTTTTTGAAAAACACATTTTTGACATCTCCTCCTAAGGCGTAGGTCCGATTTGTACCAAATTTTTGTGGATCATTACGGGATGAGGTGCTTCAAAAGTTATCGAAGACTTTTTGATAGGTCATTGCGTTTTGATTATATTGACCAATGAACTTTAGAGGGGGCGTGGCTCAACACATAAATGAAGTTTACTCCTTAACCGTCATCACAAAAGTTTGATTCAAATCGACCAATAGGGGGCGCTACACATGCAAAACGTTGATATCTCATAATCAGCCAGAGATATTTGTACGAAACTTGGTTTGCATCATCTAGGGTCATGTCTCAGTCGAAAAAATTTGAAAATGATTGTTTAAAGGGGCGTGGCTTATTACATTAAATTTAAATTTCTAGACATTTCACAGTGTTTGCTTTCATTAGCAAAATCATAATAGATCACCAGTGTGTCCTGCAGAGCTGAAAGTTTTTCAGCACATCCACTGAATTGCGTCAAAACTTCTCGTGCTGCAACCTGTAGTCAATTCAGAAGTCTGTCACTCTATATTTATAAGAATATGTAAAATTTATTAACATCTATATCTCTAAAAGTCTTCATCTAAATGCAACCACCATTGCCACAAACATTCCTTGGTTACTAGATGTCACATGTTTCAAATGGTGTTCAGATTGGTGTAACAGTTAGCTCACAGTGATATTTATTATCTTGTTGTAATTTGTACTGTGTGCACAACATTTTCTCTTTCATATTATTTTAACCAAATGTCACCAAAATATTTGACAATATTCCTGAAATCAGCAGAATGATGTGAGATTATTTTCAGAATTTCATCACCAACACTTAAACTGTGATATCTCACTGCTTTTTGAAGATATTGACCAATGAACTTTAAAGGGGGCGTGGCTCAGCAAATGACTCCACAATGTTTGGGCCAATCACCACAAACCTTGCAAGCAATGTCTTAGGGCTCATTT
>NW_026081595.1:0-1584 GCF_006386435.1 Epinephelus moara | reverse complement strand
GAGTCTCTCCGTCTCCTCTTAGATCTGTATTTTCTCTTCTCTCACTTACACTTCCTCCTGGTTAACAGACTGGTAGAAACATTGTGTACCAGCTGGAGGTGGGAAGGAAATGGAATATCAAATCACAGATTGTCAGCAAAACAATGGAAACCAATATTGTGTTTAAAGTAATTTGCTTTACAGGCACCATGTCATAAAAAATGAGAGGACCTGGGACTGAACCCTGTGGTACACCTCAGTAAAATCACAGCCTAATGGCCGGTATACACTGTGTGTCAGTAAAATCACAGCCTAATGGCCGGTATACACTGTGTGATTTTGGGCTGTCCCAGACGAAAGATTACCATCGTGGGAGAAACGTGGCGATATCTTTGGTCGTGGCTCTAAAACCGTGGTCTTACGTCGCACTGTGAGACAGGTTCATGGACGGCCGATGTCAACGTCTTGCGACCAAAGATAACCTGAGAGAAAATTCTGACGGTGACAGAAATTTAGGATGACTATCCCACAGATCCACATCTCACAGTGTATCATGCAATGGTCTTATAAGACTGCTAAAATCGCACAGTGTATAGAGAGCATAAGAGACTCCGATCACAAACACAGTGTTCGTTAGTCGACATACTTCTCTACATTGGTGAACATCATTTTACCAGCTGGATAATAAAACAATAAAAGAAAACATAAAAGATCTACAGGAACATGTAGAAATATTAGAACACCTGCACACAATGACAAGAACCAACAGATTCATTCATCCTTGTACTTATGAGAACTTTAAAATCAGGCAGAGACCAGTTCACGTAGTTTCAACTCTTCCTGAAGGTTATTCCAGGTGACAGCAGCAGAGCACAGAAAAAACGTTTTCTCCAGCTCAGTCCGAGAACCAGGAACAGACAACAGAACTAAGTGTTGAGATCTCAGACTGTAGCTACAGTCAGATCTCTGTTCAATGTACAAATGTATGGAGGGAGTTTACCCAGTATGGCTTTATAAATGAACATATACCAGTGAGTCAGCCTACGAAAGGTCAAATATGGCCGAGCAGCCCTGGAATAAAGCATACAGTGATATGATATGCAGTATCTAACATGTTCAGCATACAGTGATATGATATGCAGTATCTAACATGTTCAAACAATGATGCATTCATGCACAGCAGATGACAGTGATCCAGACCTGGTAAATACGTAGCAGCAGCCAGTGTCTTTGTGGCCTCAGAGGAGAAACAGAACTTGTTTGTGAAATAAAACTTCACTGTTGGCTTTTTAAGAAGATCATCAACCTGAAGTTTAAAACAAAAGCAGTCATCGAGCCAAATACTGAGATATTTATAACATGTGACGACCTCTAACTTCTTTCCCTGAGCAGTAAGAACATCAGGAGTGTTCACAGGCTTCTTCCCAGCATTACAGAAATGTATGATCTTAGTTTTATCAGCATTTAAAAGCAGCTTTAGTTGTGAAAGCAGAATCTGAATAACGTTAACGACAGCCTGCAGTTTGGCCGCAGCCTCTGTGATGGATGAGCCAGCACAATGTACCACCGTGTCAGCATAAAAATTAAAACTGGCACCATCCACGT
>NW_026081594.1:0-1331 GCF_006386435.1 Epinephelus moara | reverse complement strand
TATATAAAATTAAATTAAATTAAAATTAAAATCTCTGAGGACTAATGACTCCCATCCTCTGCAGGAGGAGATAAAAGCTCTGGAGAGCTCCTTCAGCGATAGACTGATTCACCCAAAGTGTGTGAAGGAACGCTATCTCAGGTCCTTCCTGCCTGCTGCTGTCAGGCTACATACGCAGCACTGCTAACAGTAGACTGCACCATGGACACTTTAGGGACACTATGGACACTTATGGACACTTTAGGGACACTATGGACACTATGGACACTTTAGGGACACTATGGACACTATGGACACTTTACTGACACCACTATGAGCATTGCTGTCCCCCATGTTGTTGTTTATTTGCACATACAATATTCACTTTGCACTAAATATGTTCACTTTAATCCATTGCTCACTTTTTATCCACTGCTCATTATTATTATTATTATTATTTATTGCTGTTTTCTTGTATTTTTAGTTTTTAAAGTTTGAAATCTTTAATCTGACTCTTTACTCTTGACTGCTGTAACACTGCAATTCCTCAATTGTGGGATCAATAAAGGTGCATCTCATCTCATCTCATCTCATCTCATCTCATCTCTGTCTGAAAGCCCTCAAGACAGTCTTCTCCCAACAGACAATAAACATGGATTAACAGCAAGATCATTGAGCAAAGGTAAAAAAAAATCAGCTCAATAAAAACTAACTGTTCGGGGCGTCGGTAACTTAGTGGATAGTGCTGGCGCCCCATGTATAGAGGTGATGCCTCGCTGCAGTGATCGCGAGTTCGACTCCGGCTTGCAACCCTTTGCTGCATGTCGTCCCCCCACTCTTTCTGTCTCCCCATTTCACACTGTCCTATATATTAAAGGCATAAAGCCCAAAAAATAATCTTAAAAAAAAAAAAAAACTAACAATGTTCACAGACATGTCAGTTATTTTTTCTAGTCATCCATTATTAGCTCAAGCATGTTTACATTGCATACATTAGCCTCATAGCTAGCATTTTTAACTTAACAAATTACATGTATATTCTGTACTTTTTCTTTCTCACCGTTGGTTTAAGTCTCTGCGTCTCCTGACAGAACAGCGTGTTTGAATTTCAGCCTGCATGAACATTTTTTCAGCTGAACATTGTTGAAACAGCAGCTGATGTTGCTGTAGTGAGAACTTACCAGAGTGAGAAGCCTGACCAGGAGGGTATGTCTTGTTTTATCTCTAACAGCATTGTTTACATGCACCATGTGCTCTGTCTGTTGACCCTGTTGCATTGTTTACATGCACCATGTGCTCTGTCTGTTGACCCTGTTTTTCTCTGAAACAAAATATTTCCTCACTTCTGATTT
>NW_026081593.1:13350-16677 GCF_006386435.1 Epinephelus moara | reverse complement strand
CCGTGTTTGGCTTCTCCCTGACCTCTGCTGCTGGATGGGTGGGGAGCTACAGGAGAAGCCAAACACTGTTCGTCTGCATGCACTGCAATGACACAGCTTTTTGAATATCAGCAAAGTTTCCCTGTTTCTCTCCAATGTTCCTGTAGATCAGGGTAGGTCTTAAATAACTATAACTATAACATACCTCTATCTGTGGGAGAGGTAAGCGACATTGCTCTTGTGGTAATTACCGTGTCTAAGCGCTGTTAAGCTATGATTATAAATTCATTTCTTGCTTACATAATCTTGTGTCTCTTGATTTGTGTAGGGGTTGGAGTTTGTATGGTTGTGAATGACGGAGGAGTTTTGTTTTTGCCACCTGTTGTCAGGAGAGGAATAAATGGAGATCACCTCCAAAGCCATCCACAGTCTGGGCCTCTTTTTATTTACACAACGCAGACATCACATACATTCAGTATACCCTCAGTAGCTAGCCCTACACTAGGGGTCGCTAACCTTTACTTTCAAAAAAGCCATTTTTGGTAAAAAAAAAAAAAAAGAAAAAAAAGCTGCAAAACATATTTGTGTCTCATAATAAAGGTAACACAGCCTTTTGAGTCAAATTTAGCCAATCAGTATTACTAATAGATCTAAATGAGCATTCATTGACATGTTTTAGCATAAGGTAGCTATTCTGCAAATGGCTATTTTTGATTATTTGGTACTTTCGCTTTGCATTGTTGCAAAGAAAAAGCAAACAAATTTGTCCATGCACTATTAAATTCTCTATTTTTCCCTGGCTTCTCCCTTTCGGATTTGGAATCCACAGCTAGCCTAGCTAGGAAGACTCAAGGCTACTGTAGCCATCGCTAGTGATGTTTTTAGAGAAAAAAGCACCAGGCCACAGATGTATGATGCACATTTCAGTTGACAAAATGTAAAAACATTTTTTAAATTGGAATATGGCTACACATTTTTACAGCTGAAGAATGAATGATTAAATGAAAATTAAAATGTTGGGGGAAAAAAGTCCATATAATTTACTGTCAAAGCCACTGGAGAGCTCTTGAGCCGCAGGTTGCCTACCCCTGTCCAACACTTTTCAAGGTTTGATTTGGGTTTTGGAACAGGGAAGAAACATATATCTCCTTCCAACCTCTCCCGGTAATGAGTATCACTACTACATGTGATAATGATAATAATGACTATCTCGAAATCCGCAGTACCAGGCTGAAGATTAAAAAATCTAAAGTGACTGCATGAGAGTCAGTGGAGCACAGCTGTATAGTTTTCAGACCCTGGTCAGAGCTGGCTGATGCTACGCTATGATTGGCCAGTCTGCTTTCGAGGGGTGACTGACTGCAGTTTGATTGTTTTCACAGTAATGAGTGAAACAGACTTATGGCCTGTCTATCTGCTTTATAGCCTTGCAGACCTGAAGTCCAAAGGGTGAACATTTGGTTTTAGCCTGACTCTTTCATTCATCTGCTAACCTGTTTCCACTTTGCCTCATCAGCCGTACCGGCCCATTTCTGCACATTTACTGCCAGACTGCCAAAGTTGCTTATACCTTTGCTTTCCAGCTTGCTAAACCTGAACCTGTACCTGATCTGTATTTGCTCTTTTGTTGCTTATCCCTGTGTTTTTATCTGTTGTCTGTTCCTGACCATCACCTTGAGTAAATTTCCCTTTATCCCACCTGCTTGCCTGGCGTGTATTTGTCTGTGTTTGAGTTCTTCTCCCTTTGTTGCCAGAATTCACTAATCGTGTCAGAAAGCATATTGTGAAGCTGAATTTTGTGTGCAAGTGGGTTTATTTTCTGAAAACAAAAAGCCTTTAAAGTCCAAACTTTGCTTCCTCTACCTTCTCAAAAAGGCTAGTGCTAAGTTATTCCTCATGTGGTGTTTTTATAAGGGTGGAGGCTAAGCCTTCCGCAGGTGTTCAGCTGGGTTGCAATCCTGTGACTGTGAGGGCCCGGGTATCAATCATTTTAATACTCATCAAACCACTCAGTGAGCCATTGTGCTATTGAGATAGAGTAATCACTGAGAATAACTTTGTTTTGACTGGCTGTGATCTTTCCCTCTAAGACGAGTGGACCCAAACCAAATGCCCCCACAGGGGAACAGAGCCATCAGGTTCAGGCCTGTACCATTCTCTTTAGATACGCCACACATGCACCACCCACTTGTGGAAATATAGGGAGGGATGACTCATCCTTTCAAATGTGCATTCATTTTTGTAGGATGCGCATGGTGTTGATTCTTTAATTATCATGCAGTTCTGCAGGACTCTGAGGTCTTTCAGAATACTAAACCATGACCATGAATAAATCATACATTCATGATTTGTGTTCTTATGCCTTCATATTTATTCATTTAATTTGTTGTACAATGTTTACTAAGTAAAACTGTCATGAAAATAAAATCATCTTTCAATTCATCAGAAAAAATCAAATTCTAAATCATCAATATTTGCTAATAAGGGTATGAAAAACTATAATTTGAAAAAGTAATACATTACACTACACAGTGAACAACTAGTCAGTAAAGACTGAAGCTCCAGTGGTGGACAGAAAATCCTGCGAGAACACTAATTGTTGGAATGTGTGCACTGTACCAAAACAAACATGGATGGCAATCAGCAGCTGACACTATATATGCAGTGACATTTGCTCTTAAAAGGCCAAAAAAGAAGGAAAAGGCCCTGAGCTTTGGTACGATTTGGATGGAGACGTGGGCAATGTGGACTATACATACTTTGTTGCTTACCTGTAGGGAGTAAGGCTCAGAGATAGAGCGGGTCGTCCTCTAATCAGAGGATCAGCAGTTTGATCCCAGGCTTCTCCAATCTGCATGTTGAAACATCCTTGGGCAAGATACTGAACTCCAAATTGATGTTTCATTGGTGTGTGATTATGTATGAATCTTTAACTGAGTAGCAGGTGCCACCTTGTATGGTAGCCTCGGCCATCGCTGTGAAATGTGTGTGTGAGAATGGGTGAACGTGACTCGCAGTGTAAAAGTGCTTTGAGTGGTCAGAAAACTAGAAAGGTGCTACACGAGTGCATGTCCATTTAACATTTATTGATCTCGATTGTTTAGGTGTGAGTTTTTGAGTGCTGGAGTTATCGGCCGTACAAATCAATCAATCAATCAATCAATCAATTTTATTTATAAAGCCCAATATCACAAATCACAATTTGCCTCACAGGGCTTTACAGCATACGACATCCCTCTGTCCTTTGGACCCTCGCAGCGGATAAGGAAAAACTCCCCAAAAAAACCCCTTTAACGGGGAAAAAAAACGGTAGAAACCTCAGGAAGAGCAACTGAGGAGGGATCCCTC